>NW_024091954.1:0-17210 GCF_014356525.2 Nilaparvata lugens | reverse complement strand
TTGTGCTTCTGTGATTTCAATTTTTCTCTGTACTTTTTGATATTGTTGTTATTTATGAATTTATTCTGAGTTCGTGTGTAACTCTTTGTTTAGGGCATGGCCCTTATGACAAATAAAGATTTCTATTCTATTCTATATACAGAAACTCAAAAAATCACTCTTAAAATGAATTCATTCGATTTCACATTGAAATCAGACATTAGAAAGTATCATTTGAAGAGTGAAAATAATCCACATTAACAAGGTGAAGTTTACGTGCATGTCAGTCTATCAAAAACATGACTGCTAAATCAGAAAATATGACTGCTAAATTAGAAAATATGACTGCTGAATTAGAAAATTTGACTGCTTGATTAGAAAATATGACTGCTAAATTGGGAAATATGACTGCTTGATTAGAAAATATGACTGCTAAATTAGAAAATATGACTGCTTGATTAGAAAATATGACTGGTTGATTAGAAAATATGACTGCTTAATTAGAAAATATGACTGCCAAACTGGAAAATATGACTGAAGTTGAGATCAATTTTATACTACAGAAACACAACATCACCAACAAGAAACACAACATCACCAACAAGACAACATCACCAACAACATGATGTGTCATGTCTCCGTGAAGTGTTGTAGTCATTCATTCAATTCTGTATACTGTATGTGATACAAAAGCCAATGTATTGATTGACATGTGCCAATTGGTTGGTAAAAGCCAATAATATGTTGGTTAACTTATTGGTTGAGAGTTTTCTTATAATCAGTGTCCAAACAATATCAGTGGTAATAAAATCACAATCCTCTCATCAAACATTATACTCACCGGATCTGGTATTGGTTTGGTATTGACAACAGAGATAAGTTCAAGACAGGTAGGTACTTTGAGTATCTACTCACCTGTAAAAATGAAAGCACTCATTTAGAAACACAAAAATTATTCTTCATCATTTTTTTTCTTTTGATCTCACATAAAATGAGACATTAGAAAAGATTACAAGAAAAAATGATGAATACTTTATATAAAAGGTAGAGTATTAAGTGCAAGTCACTCTATTATGAAGCATGACAGCTAAACTAGAAAATAGAACTGAAATTCAGATTATAATTTTGATTTTTTTTTCCAAAAAGGGTTTACACTTTTCAAGGTCTACCTAAAACTATATGCAACATTAAAGAGACTTGGGATTATTCACTCTACAATTTAATCATATTATGCAGAATCGATATGTCAGCTTATTAGAAAGCATGACAGATAACTAAGAATCTGACTGAATTATTATTGAACGAAAATCCCAAATAATGCTGCAAATCACCCCGAGACCTCTGCTACTGCAGACATTGACAACAGGGCTACAGCTAGATGGAAATTCGATGGAAAATCTATCCCCAAAATACACTTTCCATTTTTGGTTAGTAGTTCTCATCGAATTTCCATCTAGCCCTGTTGTCAATGTCTGCAGTACGGAGGTCTTCGGGGTGATTTGCAGCATTTATTTGGGATTTTCGTTCAATAATAATTATATATTAATTATTAGCATTTGAATAAATGCATTCTCTATTTAATTCCATCTGTAACTAGTTGGCCTTCGTATGAAATGAGCGCTGCTGTCCAGAGATTGTCAGTTTGGTGTAAAGGCAAGCATTCCTGACTAGCAATTTGGAGGTACCGGGTTCGATTCCCGGGCTGGCAACTAATTTTTGGATAGTAGTTATCATCGAATTTCCATCTAGCTGTTAGCCCTGTTGTCAATGTCTGCAGTAGCAGAGGTCTTCGGGGTGATTTGCAGCATTTATTTGGGATTTTCGTTCAATATAATTATATTTAATTAGCATTTGAATAATGCATTCTCTATTTAATTCCATCGGTAATCTGACTGAAGTTGAGACAATTTTTCAATTTCTTCTAGAAGAGAACACACTTTCAAGGCCTATCTATAGCTATATGTATAGCAATTTAAATCCCTTCTAAAGGTGTTTACTCGAGAACTGCACCCTTATACACACACCTCAACCGCCCTTCCACTAATATTCAGCAGCCACAAGAAACCTTTAAGGGTTCACGTGTATGCTCACCTCCATCCCCCCCCTAACCACGACTCTTCCTCCCCTCTACCCCCTCCCACCAGGGGTACCAAATGTTGTCTCCCAGTGTGATTATGATATGCTTTGCATATTACGGTCGTTAGGAACACTGTCCCTCAAATGGACACACTAACATGTCCCGCAACATGTTTTGTCTCTTGACCGTCTCTCTCTCTTCATTCTCTTACACTCTCTTACTCACTCTCCCTCTCTCTCCATCCTCTCTTTGATCCTTTCGTGTCTCAATCACACTCTCTCTTCATACGCTCCTTTCCTCTCTCACCCTATATTACTCTCTCTCGCTCTCTTCATTCTCCCTATACTCCTTCCCACACCCTCACTCAACCTCACTCACTCTTCATACGCTCCTTTCTTCTCTCACTCTTTCTTCATCCTCTCTTTGCTCCTTTCGTGTCTTACTCTCACTCTCTCTTTATACGCTCCTTTCATATCAAACTATCTCTCTCTCTCTTCATACGCTCCTTTCCTCTCTCACTCACTCTCTCTCTCTCTCTCTTCATACGCCCCTTTCATCTCTCACTCTCTCTCACTCTTTCTTCATTCTCTCTTTGCTCCTTCCGTCTCTCACTCTCTCTCTCTAGCTTCATACGCTCATTACTCTCTCACTCTCTCTTCATTCTCTCTTTACTCCTCCCATCTCTCACTCTCTCTCTTCATCCTCTCTTCGCTCCTCTCGTCTCTCACTCACACACTCTCTTCATACGCTCTTTCATCCTCTCTCTATTCATTCTCTCTTTGCTCCTTCCGTCTTTCACTCTCTCTCTCTCTAGCTTCATCCTCTCTTTGCTCCTCTTGTCTCTCACTCACACACTCTCTTCATACGCTCATTACTCTCTCTATTCATTGTCTCTGTTTCTCCTTCCGTCTTTCACTCTCTCTCTCTAGCTTCATCCTCTCTTTGCTCCTCTCGTCTCTCACTCTCACACTCTCTTCATACGCTCATTACTCTCTCACTCTCTCTTCATTCTCTCTTTACTCCTCCCATCTCTCAATCTCTCTCTCTTCATCCTCTCTTTGCTCCTTCCGTCTCTCGCTCTCTTTCTCTCTTCATCCCCTTTCTGCTCCTTCCGTCTCTCACTCTCTCTCCCTCTTTATCCTCTCTTTACTCATTCGTCTCTCACTCTCACACTCTCTTCATACGCTCTTTCCTCTCGCACTCTCTCTTCATTCTCTCGTTGCTCCTTCCGTCTCTCACTCACTCTCTCTCCCTTCATCCTCTCTTTGCTCCTTTCGTCTCTCACTCTCACTTTCTCTTCATACGCTCTCTTCCTCTCTCACTCTCTCTCCATACTCTCTCTGCTCCTTTTTTTTCTCTCTCACTTTTGTGTCTTTCTTTCTCTCCCTTTCTTCGTCGTCATGCTCTCTCTGTTGTCATTATCTCTCAGTGAACTTCACGTCAACCACTCAACCACTTCATCAGCATATTTTCTTTATGTTATATTCTCTCTATTTTTCTCTTTCTTTTTCTCTCTCACTTTCTCTTCTTCTTATTTTCCCCTCTTCCTCTTTTTTCCCTTCCTGTTCCTGTTCCTCTTTTTTTTCTCCTCCTGTTCTTCTTCCTCTTCTTCTCCATCTTTCTCCTTTTGTTTTTCTACCTCTTCCCCTTTCTCTTTTTCTTTATCTGTCTCTGTTTCTCTCTCTTTATCTGTCTCTGTTTCTCCCTCTTCATCTCTCTCTCTCCTCTCTCTCGCTTTCTCCCTCCACGTTTGTGTTCCTATCATCATACTCCTGTTGGTTTTACCTCAGCGTTCACTCAACTCCACCCCTAACGATCACTCATGGTCAACTACAGTAGCTCACAAAAACCTCCACTTTCTTCAGAAGGGTCAGTGTGTTTTTCAGATTTCTAGAAGAATTTACTAAACTTCTCGAGGGGATGAATTGATGAAAGATGCAGGAGAGACGCAGTTATAGAAGATATTGAAATATAGCTGTGGGGAAATTGTATAGAGAATTATTGGAATTCTGAGTGATTACCTCGATACTAACATTGATGTGATTGTGATCTAGCTATTTCAAAACTATGGTTTAATGTTTTATCAATTGGAACTAAACATTTTTTGTCAACCCTCGTAGAGTTTTCCGATAGAATGTCCCGCAATAAATCAATACTCGAATATTCCATTGTTGTGATCTAGGTATTTCAGAACTATGGTTCAATTATTTTTGATTAATTGGAACTAAACATTTTTGTCAACTCTCGTAGAGTTGTCCGATTGATTAATGACTCGGAGAAATCAAGTACTACAAAATCTCTCTGTGATAATTACTCTAACTCATTACTGGGAGAACAATACAGAAATCAACCATCTATTATTCCATTATTAACAAATCTTAAGAGAACGAGACAATGCTATCAGTTCTGGCATATTCCTGCTTCCTGGGGCCTATTTCACAAAGGTACAAGTATTGTTACGACCATGGTTACGAACAAATACTTGTAGTTACAAGTTTACAAGTACTCACGTTTCACAAAATTTATGATACCAAGTTTACAATTTACAATTCTACAAGTACTTCAATAGTGAACATAACCTATTTTCATGGATACTTTCCTTTTTCCATCCTTTATAAAGGTTACTTGTACTTTTCAATAATTACTTTGAAAGCAATATAATGTTTTTCATACAGACTACTTCATTTATTGCTGAATCTGTAACTTTCACAGTATATACTCTGTATATATATATAGTATATGTACTATTCTATATCTATATCTATATATGTATATTCATGTATACTATATATACTATAGTACACATAACCTATGAGTGACACAATAACTATTTTGGAAATGTATTAAATTCAATTTCCTGATGCATACATTTCCAAAATAATGAATTATAGAGGAATATAGGGCATTTTCGATTATTAGAAATATTTATTGAATATTTAAAATCATTTTAATGATCACTTGTAAATTCTTTACATAGCTTTCCACTTCGGTAGAAATTTCATAGTTACGAACAAGTAATTTCAACAAATATTGTTGGCTGCAATGAAAATCTATGTGAAACACTTGTTCGTAGCAAGCAAATCACTTGTAAACTTGTAGAAATTCATTGTAACTACAAGTTTACAATTCTGCTTTTGTGAAACGCTCGTAATCAGCTGTTCTCCAAAACCATGGTTGGCAACAAGACTTGTAACCTACTTGTACCTTTGTGAAACGGGCCCCTGGAAGTAAACTCAATATCAAGTAGTATAATAATCCTTTATTCGGTTCTTTTAGAAATGAACATGATTAGAATAGACAATTTGATAGTTAATTTATGATAATCCATGTCATCCCTATCTTTTAATAATCTGAATCATTCCTATAATCCGTCCATTCAGAATCAGGATAGACGATTGTTACACTCATTCAACGTTAACAAATAATGTTATTTTCACTAAAACATTTAAATATCCTGCAAATCACAGTTCAACAGTAACCTTGTAGAACAGAATGTTCGAGGAGCGAAACTCAATCGAGCCTACTTGACCGTACACATTCAATGTTGATTCAGGAAGTGTAAATAAACCCTGCACCGCGGCCCAAGAGGGTGGTTTAGGGGGAGGAAAGGGTGAAAGGGTTGAAGAGGGTGGGGGAGACTCAGGTGGTGCATTTTCGTTCCAGTGACCTCAATGAGTAAACAAACTTCCCTCGCTGACTGTTCCCAGAACGGACCAAAGTTCCAATTTGTAACTGATACTGTGGCGCAAGGGAGTTCGTGAATCGAACCCAAAATTACAATAATTTCAATGTTCAGCCTGATGTGGTCTACAACATTAATTGATGACTGTCGTTACTTCAATTAAAAATAGTTTAAAATGTATTAAATTTAATAAGTAATTTATTTAATTTAATTTTAAATGTATTTAATGATTCCATTGGAAAACAAAACAAAATAACAAATAATGATTGTAATGCCCAGTCTACACGACAACGTTATTAAACCTGGCAGGTTTGCGCTAAGTTTGCGTCGTGTAGACGGGAGATCGTCGTAAATTTCTGAGGTTTGAAGGTTTGTGCTTTCTTCGATCAATCTCAGCCAGGTTTGCGTCAATTTTTCTAGGAAACGATTATGTCTCATCTATCCATCAAAACCTAAATCGCTTCAAAATGAAGATAGAGAATCCGCGATTTCAGATTCAGATTCAGAATCCTCAAATTAAATATGTGCGAGGTCAATTCTCAAAAATACTCAAAAATACGGAAGAATTTTCAATGGATAATTCTTATCTTATTTAATCTATAGTAATGTGATAGATATAGTTATTCACTCTTTACTTGATAAGCAGTATTCTTGATTATTATTATTATTCAGGAGAAGAAGGAGAAGTGGGAGATAATGATAAAGATCAAAGAGCATTTCATTTCATTTATTGTTTGAAACATCATAATTACAAAGCATGGAGGAAAAACTAGACTGAACCTGTACCATTTCTCTCCAAAATGTTGATAAAATGATGATAATATCCAAAGTATTTATTTATCATAACAATTTTTCAATTGCTTTGAATATTAGTTTCGTAACATGTAATTATTTGATAATCATGCATTGCTTTGTTCGCTGTTTGAGTCGTCATTTTGTTTCGTCTGAACTGCTAGTTGGTGAGGGGCTTGTCTAGACCAATCGCAGACGTTCACCTTGATAGGTCAAGGATTCCACCAATAGCGGTACTCGACCGTTAACATAAATACTGCTACTCTTCACTAGAAGTTCAAGTTTACCAGAGATTGATCATTAAAAATGAAAATGGGAAATGAATTTTATTTTCACCATAACAAACAAAAAAATTTCACAAATACTTTCTGGAAATTTATTTACCCACTACATGAAGTAAGGCTATTGTAATAATCAAGATGAAAAAAGAAAAAGGAAATTTTACAGAAATTAGGAAAAAGGATACATTGATGATGATGTAAGGTCCGAGTCCCGAGTCCCGATTTTCAATTAATTCCTAGTATTCCTACTCATTATTTATGAATTCAACAGCATAAATGGCAACACAACAAACTATAATTTCTCTACTGAGTGTAATGCCCATATGAGCTCATTCTTTTTAGTGGGTAATGAGACAGATGATGATGAGATGTTATATTTTCGTGGAAGGAAAAGATCACATACAAAGGAGGATTATTGTCTTTTTCCTATAGGACTACTCCAATATGAATGCAAATTAAAATATAAATTTCAGTATCCTTTTAAATTATTTTTTTCACAACATGTTT
Source organism: Nilaparvata lugens (assembly GCF_014356525.2). Taxonomy (NCBI): domain Eukaryota; kingdom Metazoa; phylum Arthropoda; class Insecta; order Hemiptera; family Delphacidae; genus Nilaparvata; species Nilaparvata lugens. The sequence goes on along the minus strand of NW_024091954.1, from coordinate 9,892 downwards.
CGGACTCAATGTCAAAATGTACTTGAAAATGGCATCAATGTCCGAATCATGTTGTGAAATTTTAAAAGGATACTGGGATTTATATTTTTATTTTCATTCAGAGGAGGATTAATATCGGTCTCTTTCTACTCCCTTCTCTTTTCTTATTTCCCCTTCGTTGAACATTTGCAAATTTGTACAAACATGTACAAATTTGCAAAGTTGAAAGTATTCATTCTCATATAAAATACATACATTTTTCATGGATCAATATGCTTACCTAGTAGGATACGAGTAATTTACATAAGAATATTTGTATTTTCAATATTCAATAACACAAATATTTCTCAGTTTGAGCTGGAACATTTTTAACACATGATTCAATCACTAAATATCAAATCTTTATTAATAAAAACACCATAGAACATGTAGTACCCTTTTTATTTAAAACATTTTAATCTTTAAAACATTTCAACGACTAGTTTTGGCCTACTTTGGCAATTTCAAAGTTGAAATGCAAAATATTTTATCAAATATAATTTTCTAATTATTTCAAATCTTTATCCTTTATTCAAAATCACCCCCAGAATATAAACCAGGATAGTACTTCTTTACAACGACAACTTTCTTCTATCCCAACTCTATTTCCCCCTAAATTACTGTTTCTCTCCATGAAACACTTTAGGTGAGTCACAGAGATACACCCCACTACTCCAAACATCACGTGGCCAAGGGAAGAAATATTGTCACAAGACCTAGAAGTGGCTGAGCAGGAAACGATGAGTACCTCTGAATCTTTTTCGCAAACACATCAGTGTCTCTTCTTTCTCTCTCCCTTAACATTCCACCTCCTCTATTCCTCTCTTCTTCCCCATAATCTTCTCTCTCTCTCTCTTTACCCATCAATCCCTCCTTTCCTTCACCTCTTCCTATCCCTTGCTTATCACTTATTCCCTATCTCGATCGTCTAGCAAGATCGCACGACTTCCTTTCAACAGTGTGGAAAACGAACGACTTCAGGAAAGAGAGAGAAGGTGTGATGAGAGAATGAGGGTGGTGGTGAGAGAGAGGATGAGGAAATGGGGAATAGTGAGAAGGAATACGGAATAGGCGAACGGAAGTGCAACTCCTGTGCAAAACATCCGATTTTTCCCTTTTCTCCCTTTTCGTATTCTTTCGTCCCTGTGTTCTCTCTTCCTGTAGTTCTTGGTACAGGTCGTTTGTTATTTCTCAATCACTTTGTAACGGTGAAATAACAGGGGAGTCGAGAGTATTGGAGAAAATATATTAGGTGAAAATCGTATTTTTGAGGAAGATTCTATACAAAAACCATTTAATTCATTTATTTACATTTCATGATACACAAATCAAACACATGATTAGAAAAGGACCAACAGGCCTAGCCCTATACTGTTCTCTTTCCGCAGTTTGTACAAAAAGTAGGTATGTTGCTTCTTTTATGCATTTGGATCAAATTTCGAGTCCAGGAATATACAAACCAAAATTTTAGATTAAATTTTACTTTCCAAATTTAATCATATTTTACTTCAAAAATCATAATTTACCTAGTAATTGTATTGGATCATTAAGGTATTTCGAAACACACTCAATTTCATATAAAACCTATCCAGAAATCCATCTTAAGGTGCGTACAGACTTAACTCTAGAAATTATAGTTAACTATTGAGAATTTAATTTTGGTACACCGGGGAGCAAGAGTGGAACGAAAGAAGGGCTAACATCTCCCGTTACGTTCATGATCGGAGCGTGCGGAGCGAGGGCGGAGCGAGAGCGGAGCGTGTTGGAGGCGCGTATATCTGTACACACATTAAGAAATCCATCCCTACCTTGGATATTGCAATAACTTACATTGAATAGCTCAGATCCTACCTAAATCTGTAGTTCCACTTATATCATGTATAATAAGATTTAGGTCTAAACAGTATAATATAGTGAACTCTGCTTTCAGTAGCGAGATAGTTTGTGTTCCCTTCATTGTGCTGAATTATCTCCAATATTATTATTATCAGAGTATGTCTTTCATGCAATGGTGGGGAGACCCAAGGGTAGTTCCACCTCGCCGTATATAGTCCAAAGTTCCCTAATGGGAAACCGGATACTAAGGTTATTGTGAGCAAAATACTTCAAATTCAAACTTTTCACTTTGAAATAAAGTTCTTTATGATGATAAAAAGAACCTTGATTAACTCCAATAACTCAACAACTTCATGTTTCAAGTTACAAATAGATGGAATATTTATACACAATTCATCTCCATTATTGAACAGAAGGTTTTATTGTAATGCAAATTTCTGCTTTGAATTGGTTCCTGCCTTTTCTTGCTGTCTGAAACAATTCTTTATTTGAAACAAATTTTGAATTTAGAAGAAGCAATCACACTCGAGAAAAACTGATAAAAAATCCACGTCTATTCGCAGTCGATGATGTAAGAAGCAGCTGAAAATCCAATTATAGCGGATTTATTTGAGAGCCATCAACACTCTTGTCGAAATAGAATGGGCTATCAGTGTTGTGAGAGGAAATCGAGGAATTTATACAGGCAACAAACGTGTGACGCCGAGAAGAAGGAAAGGTGACTGCAATATACAGTATGGGGAGGAAGAAGGAGACGTAGAAGAAGAACGAAGAAGAAGAAGAAGAAGAAGAAGAAGAAGAAGAAGAAGAAGAAGAAGAAGAAGAAGAAGAAGAAGAAGAGAAGAAGAAGAAGAAGAAGAAGAAGAAGACAAAGTAGAGGAAGAAGAAGAAGAAAGAAGGAAAAGTAGAAGAAGTCGCAGAAAGGAGATGCTTGTAGAGCACATACGCAATGATTGCTTAGTAAACAGTTTGTTGCGATTTATCTGTGCTTAAGGAAAAAAAAGGTTCAGTATTTCGTTTTCAATTTGAATCTTGAAAGGAGACTGTGTGAGATGTAAGATGAAGAAGAATGGTGGAAAAAAGGAAGAAATGGTGAAGTGGAAAGGAAAACTGATGAAGGAAGGAAAGTAGGAAGGACGAGTTGACGAAAATAAAACTGGTTGAGAGAATTACAAGTAATTGATGAGCAAAGGTAACAGGAATTCAATAATTTTGCGATTAATAGTATGTTACGTCACATGGATGGGAATGAGACTTTTGAAGGTGAGAATGATGTTTCGTTAGCCGAGACTAGAATCTCATTCGCGCACTGCAAAATACATTCAGGTCCAAGTAACGTAAACTATTTTTGTCATAAGTTAATAATCCAAAGAAGAATAATTGAGAATTAGAAAACATTACCTGCTTGTGTTGAAGTTACTTCATGCATTTTATAAACATAACCTAGTTTACAAATTACGAATCAGGAATTTTGTGGAAGTTGACAAAAGTTTATTTCCACCTGGATTGCTGAAGGTTTTTTTGTAGTAGTTTTGCAGTTCTATTTCGGAAACATACTCGACTGTGAGAAAACATATATGGTTTCATTACAGTAGAGTATGCTGTAATGATAATCATATGCTTATTTGTTCTGCAAACAGCTTATCACCGGCTTGATTCCATGCATGGAAAACAGCTGAGATTGAATGACTATGACAAAAATCTGGTGTGGCGCACTCACACAACTTTCCTTGCCGTTATGAAAATTGATCACCTGACGCTAGTGTTCCTGCGCATACTAGTTTACTATTCAAACATCTGAGTCAGCTGGTGACAGGACCATAACGCCCGATACACACGAGATCTGCTATCTCTTCATAGTGAATGATTTAATAGAATCAACAATAATTTGCAATTGAATAATCACATTTTCTCGAATTTAAAGCTTATTTTAAATTTTAGGTGAAAATGTTACTGAGCATTAATTGTAGAGATTTTTATGCTCAATCTTTTCCACTTGGAATTTTTTGTTTCAATTGTATCTGAAGCCTGATAATTGGGAATCTAAAATCAAACTTTGCATAGATGGGGCGGAGCTCCTGAAATTTTTACAGATATGGGACTTGGGGAGTTGATAGAGCTTATCAATGACTATTTAGGTATAAATTTGATCGAAATCGTTGGTGCCGTTTTTGAGAAAATCGCGAAAAACCCTGTTTTTGACAACATTTCCGCCATTTTAGCCGCCATCTTGAATTGCATTTGATCGAAATTGTTCGTGTCGGATCCTCATAGTGTATGGACCTTACGTTCCAAATTTCAAGTCATTCCGTTAATTGGGAGATGAGATATCGTGTACACAGACGCACATACACTCACACACACACACATACAGACCAATACCCAAGAACAACTTTTTTGGACTTAGGGGACCTTGAAACGTAAAGAAAATTAGAAATTGGGGTACCTTAATTTTTTTCGGAAAGCAATACTTTCCTTACCTATGTTAATAGGGCAAGGAAAATAAAAAGTACATTACTGGAATGATAAAGTGTTGAAAAACTTACAGAAAGCGAGAATAATGTTGTGTGTATTTTCAGAATTTTATCTCGATTCGTATATCAATAGTCCTTTATATAGTTATGAGTAGATTTCAATGAGTTTTACAAGTATCAGAACATCATGACAAGAAACAGAACAGAAAGAAGGAATTTGTAAAGGTATGTGTGAAACGATTACGGTGGAATCGAAAGGCAAGGAGAAGAATTCTTATTGGAAAAGAGCTAACATGCTAACATTAGTCAATTGATGTTCTACTGTTGGGTTGTTAACAGTGAGCAAATGGTTTTCACACAGATCACAGAAGAGTTCTTTGTCAGTGAAAAGCGGGTGATACTAAACGAGAAGGGTGTTAAGAAGGAGAAAGTGAAGGAGAAGAAAGAGGAGGGTATAGAGGAGTGGGTGGTGATGAGGAGGCGGTGGAGGAGGAGAAAGAGGACAAGAAGAAGGAGAAGATAACAAAAAAGGTGGTGGAAGAGGATGAGGAAGAAAGGGAAACGATGAGTGGGAGGTTGTGAGGAGGAAGAGTAGGAGAAATGAGAAGGAGGAGAAGATGACAAAAAAGGTGGGTGATGAGGATGAGGAAGGAGGGAAAGGAGGAGTGAGAGGTGGTGATGAGGAAGAGAAGGAGGAGTGCAAAACAGTAGATGGCTTTCTTGGTGGTAGAGGATGTTGTCGATGATACAAGGTATTTGAAGTTGAGGAACAAGACAAGAAGAAGAAGAAGAAGAGAAAGGAGAAGAAGAAGAGAAGAAGAAGAAGAAGAGAAGAAGAAGAAGAAGAGAAGACGAAGAATATGAGAGAAGAGAAGTAGAAGAAGAAGAAGAAGAAAAAGGAGGAAGATGATAAAGAAGAATATGAAGAAGAAGAAGAAGATCGAGGAGGAGGGAAATTGAAAAAAAGGAGGAGGAGGAGGAAGAGGAAGAAAAGGAGGAGAGGAATGTGGAGGAGGAGGAGCAGGAGGGGATGAGGATGAAGAGTCAGTGAAGGAGAAACAGGATGAAAAAGAGGAGAAGTAGGAGGAGGACGAAAGTAGAAATAGGAGAAAGAGTGGGAAAGGAAAAAGAAGGAAAGGAACGTGGCGGAGGTGGAAGAGCTGACTGAATGAGGAGAAAATGCAACATTCATAAGAAGCAAAACACTAGATAACTTCTTAGGTTGGTAGATGTTTCAAGAAGGTATTTGGGTGTTGGAAAAGGATAAAAAATGATGAAAGAATGGGAAGATGAAAGAAAGAGAAAGTGGAGAAGGAGGAGAAGAAGAAGGACAGAAGAAAAATAAGAAGAAAGAGGACAAAATTGAAAGTGAAGTGAGATTTGTAGCAGAGATTGTATCCCAAAACACGTCCAAAGAATATGTGTGTGTGTGCGTGTGTGTGTGTGACTTTGAATGTTGTTGATAACAAAGAGTAGCGCGCCACTACACAAAAAGAGACAAGATATTTGCAAAGGAGGTGATAGGAAAGAGTGCAACAGAGAGAGAGAGAAAACAGATAAGAGATGCCAAGTGTGACAACAACATCAGAGGAAAGAAGACTTTGTTGCAAATTAAAGATGGCGCCCGAGGAATCGACTCGGTGACAATAAGGGGAACCTTAGGTTTGTTTGACTGAATGTTCTGTGTTCCTCCGAAAGTGAGAGAGAAGATAACCCCTGAAGGAGGAGGGAGGAAAAGGGTAGGAAAAGTAAAGGTATTCGATAGAATCCCGTTTTATTGGATATATTACCGTGGCAGCCCTTCTATCTTCGGAAACATCAGGGGTGATTTTATGGGGCTAGCAATTGATCGCAAGTCGATTCTGCTACATTGAAATGCTAGCAACTACCTCACGTGTCAGAGTATTTTGTTGGGAGACGAATAGAATCTCCAGGAATGTTTTGAGCGAGTGGGAGAAACAAGTCACAAATCGTTTTCTAATAGTTGGTGGAGAGATTTTCACTGAAATTAAATTTCCATGATGTAGAGTATAGTGAGGTCCACGTTATAATGGCAGTGTTTGATTAGCAATAGTATTGCTATCCTTGTCTATCATTCAACAAGGCGGATAGCGCTATCATTTTCTCGCTTTGCTCTGTTGCCAGTTTGTCTTTCAACAATGTAGAATTAATAATTAATAAAAAATTCCATCTTGATTATGAAAATTCATTATGAAATTATTGAGTATAAAAATTCATTATTCTAACGAGAATGAACAGTTAATATTACATCAATAAACCTGTGTCAGCTACCGTCTATAGAAGGCATTGACAAGACAGAGGATCGGCAACGTTGTTCTCATATCTTTCTCCACTGCCATTATAACGTGGACCTCACTATAGTTGATCGGTGTATTGAAAACGATGAGTTTTGGAGATAAAGGATTGTCTTCTTCTTCATGTGCCGTCTCCATGGCGGAGGTTGGCTATCATGATGGCAATTTTCACCCTGCTTACAGCTGACTTGAAAAGTTCATTTGAGGTGCACTTGAACCAATCCCTTAAATTGCGCAACCAAGATATCCTTCTTCGCCCCACTGTGTGACTTTGTCTTGTGCTTTTTGGCTGGCTGACAATAAAATTGAATTTATTTATTATATTTACTGACTCCTACCTGTTATTTTGCCTTGCATAATGAGGTGCAATATTCCATACTTGTGTCCTCTCATTATGTGACCCAGGTACCTTAATTTGCGCTCCTTGATTTCACCAATGAGTTGCAGTCTCTTACCCATTCTCCTCAGAACCTCTTCATTTGTAACATGATCGGTGTATGAGATTCTCAGCATTCTGCGATAGGTCCACATCTCAAAGGCTTGTATTTTCTTCTCACCCCATCTATTCAATGTCCATGCTTCCACACCATATAATAGTACAGGAAACACGGAACATTTAAGGAGACGCATTCGTAATTCAAGTTTGATGTCAGTAAATGTTGATCCTGATAAATGTGGAAAGTGCTTTCTCTATTCTTATAAGGATTGTAAGTAAGTTTCAAATAGGCAGGTGTAGGGTTCATGGTAAGTTGTGGTGATAGAGAGAGATCTTCGACTAAAATATAATCATCCTTTATCTTATTCGTACAAATAACACTAGATGCACATAACATTGCAAGAGAAATAATAAGGAAATCCTTGCGAAATCTCTGTCACGGATTCAGGTGTAATGTGACACCGTTTAAGAGTAATGAAGGTCAATCTTTCACGCACAATTTGAATGCTATGTGATTTTAGCGCACAATTTGAAGGTTATATTCATAACACAGTCATTTCATAGACACTGTCATTGATGGAAAAACTGACATTGATGGAACTCTCAATTAGATGTCACTCAACAATGGAGGTAAGCTACATTACTTTCTGACGTTCAAACGGAAATTCATGCTACAAAATTTAAAATAAAAAAACTTGAATGTTGATTTTGTACTGTAGTATCAATCAATATTATTGACAATGATAGTAGTTATCGTGTCAAAAACACGTATTTTGTTTAGTTTTCTGTTAATATACCAAGGTGTGACTAGTTCATACCTGGACCAACTAAATAAAGTAGCCTGGTAAGTTACTGGTAGAATATCATAGAGAAAAGTTGGAGTCAGAAAATTGGCTTTCCAAAACGGGGCGTAGTCGCAGCTTTCATAACAGTAGTCGTAATTTTTATTTTCTCATCTCTATAATTAGAAACGTTTTTCCTTAACGAAATTAGACATTCCTAAATAATTCAAAATAGCTGAAACTTTAAACTATTTTCTCTTAATTTTATTTTGTGTTCAATTTTCTAGTTCTTCGAAATATAATTTGAACGTGACTATGACAATGACTGCGACTACGCCCCGTTTTGGAAAACCAATTTTCTGACTCCAGCTGTTTAAAGTCTAGGACTTGGCTGAATCCCGAGCTCGGAAACTGGCCCTAAGAATTTTAGGGCCGTTTGCACAGTCAAAGCTTAAACGAAATTAAATCAGATGGTGGCTTAAACTCAAAATTAAACACATTATAACAAACAAGACTTGATATGAATTTAATCCAGTTTAAAATGTAGTTGACTGTAGTAAAATGAAATTTAGTTTAAACTGTGACTGTGCAAACGGCACTTAATAAATGAATACATAACTCTCTAAAAATAGTTGTGACGCTCTAGAGACTTGTGAAGCATACAATATAAGAATTTTGTATTTTATTGAAAAAGTGGGAAATTCTTGAAAGGTTCAGATTTTCTGGTTCGAGTAAATTACATTGCAGTCACTGTAGCTAATATTATAACTACTATAAGACTCATCTTTACTTATACTCTGTATTGATTCTTATTCCAACCCCGCAATTTCGATTCAATTCAATTGATTTAAACATGGTTTAACCTGTAATTTCATAAATTACTTGTGACGCTTTACTAAGTTTGGATCCATATCTAGATGAATAAAGATATTCATTGAGAATTTCTGTTACAAAGAGATTCCATTGCACAGTCACTGCATTAATACTGTTTAAATATTGCATGAATACTTTAATACTGTTTAAATACTGATATATTCACTGATGTACTCTTGGACTCATCTTTACTTATTTTCTCTCGAAAAGAATAAACCGAAGTAGAGAAGAAAGTTAGCCAGCAAAGTCATAGAGATCGGTGAACCTTCTTGGTCAGAATTCGAGCTTATTCAGTCTTATTCAGCAGTATAGCAATAGGGGACTAACTTGATCTCGGGACTTTGGAATTTCCGGAGACTCGATACGATATTATCTCCCGATTCAAGGCTCAATGCAGGTGTGACCAAGGGTGGTCAGAAATATCACGAACGAGGAAAAAGGAAAATCTTTGTGAAAACTCACTCCCACACGTACCACCACACAAGAGGGTTATTTCTGACCACGATGGTGTATGGATATAACTTCTTTTCGTTCGACACAATGTGTTCTTATGTGTTCTTTCATTCTTCTTCTTTGTTTTTTTTAAAGGATCTTACATCTTACATCTTTGTCTTCATTCGCTTTCTCATTCTATCTTGATTATCAGTCAATAAACACTAAATCTATTTATTAAATGTACAAACCCACCACAGGTTGTTGATGAATCCACCCACTCCTGCTTGCTTGTATCGTAAATCGATCATTGATTGTAAAGCTTCTACTGTTCACAAGTTATAATTAAATTTTTGTCATAGTCATTCAATCTCAACTGTTTTCCATGCTTGAAATCAATCCGGTAGATAGCTGTTTGCAGAACAAATAAATATCTGATTCTCATAAAACATACTCTACTGTAATGAAACCATATGTTTTCTTTACGGTCGAGTATGTTTCCTAGTTCCAAAATACTAACAGAAAAACTGTTGCAAAAAACCGCCTTTTAGCGCTCCAGGTTGAAGTTTTATCAACTACAATCAATAAATTTCTGATCGGAATTTGAAAACTAGGTTATGTCATAGAATGCATGTAGTAACTCCAGCACAAGCATGTAATGTTCTCTATTTCTCAATTATTCTTCTTGAGAATATGATGACAAAAAACAGTGTACGTTACTTGGAC
>NW_024091953.1:0-16178 GCF_014356525.2 Nilaparvata lugens | reverse complement strand
CTGGTATAGCTGCATTCAGCAATTTAATGCAAACTGTCAGCATTGGTTATAAATAAAAACATGAGTGCTTCTTGCCATTCAAGTGAATGTGACTAGAGAGGTGTCCCCAATAAGCACGTTTGAATACTTGACTCTGTAACTGAGATTGGATATTATTCATTTCAACTTACAACTTTGCCAGCATCTGATGTGATATTGACAATGCGGCCACTTTTCCTCTCAGCCATGCCTCCAACAACAGCTGCCAGCCAATTCACTCGATATTGTCATTATTATGAGAATCCAAGATCAACTCAATACCACTAAACTTAGGGGGAGTGTCTCGATTAGACCAGGTGTTCGATTATACCAGGTCCTGGTCTAATCGGGAAAGTCCGACCTGGAGTAATCGAACACCTGGACTAAGCGAGCACCTGGGATAATGGAACACCTGGGCTAATCGAAATACAACCAACTTAGGGTCTATTCTACCAAGTTTTGAGAAACATCTCACCTCAATTGTGCTAGTAACGTCAACCTTCATAGCAAGCACTTGGGTAGCTCCAGCCTGCTCGAATTTTTCTTTCAATTTGTCCAACTTCTCCAAATTTGTATCAAACATGGCGACCTTCGCATTGCACAGAGCCAGCTTCTCAGCAATGGCGGCTCCAATATCCGAGGAAGCTTCACTCACCAAAACTATCTTACCGCTCAGATCTGTGTCAATCTCTGCACTAGCTTCTGCAAAAATTGTGAAACATTAATTATTTGTTATTAGAAGTAAAATTAATTTTATCTTTGAAAATTGCTTGAGAGAAATGTTGTTGTCTATGGCCCAGTTGCACGTGAATCTAAATCAAATATTCGATTCAATGAAGGTAGAATGTCTTCATTTAACTATGGCTAATTTAATAATCATAAATTGATGTCTAACTTATATACGTTCACTTGAGAGCAATAGGAATATCCAGTTGACTTACTGTTACAAAAAAAGAGGGAGAGAGAATGAGAGAGCAATCTATCTTGTGATGTGAAGTGATGACAGAATAACTATGACTTGAATTATCAAGCTCAAGCAATCACAGTTTGAGATAAATGGATTGAAATCAAGTCCAACTTCATATTGTATTAATTTGAATGAATGTTGAGCTCACCTGACTTACTGGGACTATTAGCGGCCACAGGAATGCATCCCAATTGGTGGAGATGGTCAAGGTATTTGCTATAGAGCTCAACATCGACTACCGGGTATGTCACCTTTCTCTTTTCAATGAAACAGTTCAGTCTCTCTCTTTTCAATTCAGCCAGATTGGTGAAGTAATTTTCATTCCTGCAACAGTAAATTGATTAAAATCAATACGGTACGTACATCAATACATCCTCGTTTATCACAACTCCCAGTCGTTGTAAGGCAGTGATTTCAAATTGTAGCCTCTTTTTTCCATTAGTTTCCACAATTCCCTAGAGAAATGTATACAAATTGAGCTGTATTGCTTGTTATTGATGTATCAAAATACTGTCTCTTTTATAATTCAAAAGATTATGTTAATTCTTTACTCTCCCTCGACATGCATATGAATTGTAATTATACATTTTTTCTCAATCAAAATCGAATCTTCAATTCAATATCAATAAAACTTTATAGCAAATATCGGTGTAATCGATATGCGGACTTAACATTTTTCCGGGAATTTATCAGAATGATACACTTGTGTTGAACATCCTACTGTAACAAAGTTCTATTTCTGAATTAACAGATAATTATAAACAACATAAAGGGTAAATAACTTTAAAAAATAGAGTTTTATTGAGATTAATAAATGAAATTTGTAAACTTGTATTCTTTATTAGTTGGCAATCGATGACGTGTCTATGTTTTGCTTGGGAGCTTTAGGTGCTTATTCTAGGTGTTTCTCTCAGACGTTTCTCTCATGAAAAAATGGCTGCTGGCTTGTAGAAGTGTTTTAGTTCTCTTGAAATTTTTCTATAAAATTGAAATTTAAAATGTTTTAATTGAGATCTGAATAATTTTATTGTGTTCTAAATTTGTGTTGAATGTTTTATGTAATTTTTAAAGCCTGTAGCCAAATATATAAGCTCAATATGAATAGATAAGTATTTTAGCTTGTAAGAATTTTCTGTTTAAGTATCAAATTGTTTTGTTCAGTAAATATTTGTTGTAAATTGCCCAAGTATTATGAAAATTATAATTTGATTTGCTCTGAACTGGACTTTTCATTCATAGCCATTAAATCCGTTCATGATTTATCAAGATATTAGAAAAATTGGAACCGATGACTTTCCTTGGGTAGGTGAAATACTATCAAACCTATTTGGATAAATTTGGTAGCACGGCAGAATTAACCTACATTAAATCCCAATGTACTCTTATGATTACATTTTCCGAAAGTTTGTGTGAATTGGAAATCAGAATCATAAGTAATATCGTTGATTATTACAATTAAGAAAACCTTAACGAGTTAGAAACAATGTTTGCTTCGTTGGAATTATTTTAAAACGTTTCAAGAATATTCCATAATTGTATCGATTAGTTTCAAAAAATTAATTTCTAAGAACAAAACATGAAATAACACCTTATAATATCAAAATTCAAAAAAATAAGCCAATAATTTATATCCAGATAAATTGATAAAAATTAAGAAAAATATATAACAGAAGACCTAAATTTGTTAACTTGAATTACTACAGAATACATACAAATTCTTTTGTCATAAACTTTTCAATTGATATTTCCCTATGGAGAACACAATAAAATAGAGAGAGAGATATCAGTTTGCTTACTCGCATGGAAGATGGTCCTCATTCACAAAATGGTAGATTTTCCCCATTGAGTTATTCAGATCCAAAAACAACTCCACAAACATATCTTGTACAAAATCAATTGGCGTCATTTCAATCTGAAATTGAAAAAAATGAAGTGAACAGACGGTTTTTTATATATTAGACGGTATTGTATACACGTTTATTGGAATATAGATTATATATGTTTCTACTAGATGTTCATTTACTAGCCAACATTATTTTGTTTTAATGTGAAATAAAGAAGTTTCGCAGAGTAAGAAACTTGATAAAGAGCAGAAAGTTCCAGACTGAAAAATACAGAACAAACCCATAAAGGAAAAGAGAAAAATCTCAAAATATTTCTATCAAGTTTAGTTTTACAGTGAGATACAACACTATTACAAATCCACCGGACTGTTCTGAATTGTGAGTAAAATTTCCATCTTTATTCAAGTGGCCCTTTTACAATCAATTTTGAGCATACATACCTTCCATTTGATGTCAGGCACTGCCCCAGTTCTGATGACACCCTGGATCATGTACAGAGTGAAATCTGACGGATTCCAACTGGCTACCTTAGTACTGCCTGATAGATTGCCGAATCTGAAAAATGCACATTCCATTTTGGAATAAATCCGTGAATAAAAGCTTGAAAAACAAAACCAAGCTAAAACTAAATCTGAAGTATATTTATTTTCAAATAATCCAGTTTAAGCTTCAGCAAATGATGTAGAAGTTTGAGTTACGAGAGAAGCTCAGCTACCGTCTCGCCGCTGCAATTTCAAGCTTTTTCTAGTGACTGAACCATCCACACACGAAAACGTCCATGGAAAATTATAATCTTACACTATGAAACTATAAAGATATTATTAATAAAGGAGCAGATTTGGGTATAATCCTGTTGTGTCTTTCGGTGAGTTTAATGATAAAATTGAATCATGAAAAATGCTAAATAAGGAAAAAATAGATAAAAATTTCCAAGTAATTTAGTGCTAACCTGTAAACAACACATGGCAATCCAGATTTAGCAGCGCGCAACACAAGTTGCTCGGCCAGCCATTTAGTTTGGCCGTAACCACTTTGAAGACGATCCACATGTGCAAACATGTCACTGTCCTCACCGCAACCCACCATACCGTCGGCAAATACTGCATTTGTACTGAAAACAGGGGAAAACATTCTATAAAGATCAAGAAAGTAGAACAATTTTAAACTCATGCACATCTCAAAACGAGGAAACCGTTTGAACTGGTGTAGTGATTGTTCAAGTAATGTCCAGTGAAAGAGCAGAGCAGTGATTTGTAATAGGTACCATTGCTGAATGAATAAATATATTATTCAAGAATAAAATTTCACACAACTGGTACAGCTAACACTGGGTAGGTTTCACAGCAGGTATCTCTAATATATTACAATTTAAATAAAATGAATGCTAACAAGAAATTGGATAATCGAATGAATTTTAGTAAGTATACATCGATTTCAAATGAAGTAGTTGAGGACTCAGGAAGGGTGAAGATTGGAAGATGTTAATACAAATGAGGTGGAGTTGGAAAAATATTTAATACGGTATTATAAATTATGGTGGTTCTATTAAATATTATTTATACAAACCTTATGTAATGTATGGGCTTGACTTTGTTGTGTAGAGCAAACTGGATGATATTTTTGGTGGCCTTCACATTATCCTTGTAGAGCGAGTGAAAAGGAAATATCAGATTGACTTTAGCTGACGCATGAATTATAAAGTCAATTTCTGGTGCAAGGGAATTGTAGGCATCATCTGAGAGGCCCAGATTCAGCAGAGATACGTCACCTGGTGAGATAAAAGTATTCATTTAATACAATTGTAATGATTAGTTGAATGTGATTAGTGTGGTACATGAATTTAATAGTTGCAAATATTATTATTCCTTACATGGCGAACTGAAGCTACATTATGGTCTTGGAAATAGCATTGAGTGAATGTAAGAAATACCACGCCTTCCTGCATGTTTATTCTATGGAAATATTTACCATGCATAAGTCATACTACTAGTAGTTATGTGAACAGTAGACCTCGCGCAGTTAAAAACCACAGCCTCCTCTAATACTGTCCATCAGAGTGAATTATATGTCCTGTCCTGACGTGTCGGCGAGATATCGGTGTGTAAACAACTAATGGCTGTTTGAGTTGTTGTATCGACATAAATAATAATAATTATCATAATTATTATAACAAAATTTGTTGCAAACAACTATGCTACTATCATCAAAAGCTCACCGAGCTGAAACAGAGAAAAGTCGGGAGAAAATAATATGCTACTTCGTGTTATCAATTTCATGCCTCATTGCTTGCAATTAATAGTCCACAAGACAGTTAATTTTTCACTAAGTTACATTGAGATATTAATTGCATGCAATTTGTAATCCACTCGACAGTTGATTTATGATGAATAAAATTCTATAGTCTGATTTTTAACGGTAATATTGACGTTCGAAGGAGACTTCTTTTCGTTTTGCAGTATCCTTGAAATGCAAAATTCCAAAAAACCGTATATATACGTCGACGCGAAATTCAAATACTTGTCAAATTTAATGAAAATCTATTGCCGCGTTTTGTCGTAAATGCGGAACATAAAGAGAAATGCAAAGCCGTCGACTTGAATCGTAGACCTCACTTCGCTCGGTCAACAATATAATATGTCTTCGTGCATTTGATAAATAATATCTGTAGTACATTAGACAAATGACAGTTCATGAAAATTGAATGAGGAGATGATTCCTCGTACTTTATCAATATGACTAGTAAATCTTACAATAATCTTCCATTTTCAAAGTACCGTACGTGCTATAATATGTTTATAAGGTAGCATTATAAATTGAAAATATTGTGAATCTGAATACAAACTTCTATGCCACGCCACAAACGAATCTCTCTCAACAAGGATTCTCCAATAGTGTAAGGTTTCATCAACTCCTTTTTCGATCAGAAATGAATTTCAAGTTTCCACCAATGTTATATTTCTCCCCTAATTTTTCATACCTATTGTTGGTAAGGAACATAATAATAGTTATCTCTATTATTTAGCTTTACGACGTATATCATTTTTCCTCTCAACTTTTTCACAATTTTGAAGGTTGATCACTCATTTTACATATTGGGCTTATCGGACACTATATTACACATAACAACATATTTTCATCTGTTTTATAATAACCGAGTAACATAGAATCACATATAATAATTTTGTTCAATTAGAAACCCCCTAAGCTTGATGCTGCATCATCACAACTCATACCTACATGAGAAAGCAGTTAGCAGAGATTATGTTGAATAATTCTCACCTTCAATTGCAATGATTCTTTCCAGAAGGTTTTCATCGACTTCAGGCAATCCAAAACGTTTCCGAGCCTCAATCACTCTCTCCATTGCTGAGCATGTTGGACTCTTCCGAACAATGCAGTATATGAGACCCTATTGTGGGGAAAACATTATCGATACAGTATTGGAACAGTTAACATCAAGTTGATGGGATGAAACATTATCATTAAATATATAATTATCATGTCAAAGCGTTCAGTAAATGGGCTGTTATTGAGAGAAACCGTGAACACTGTCGAAGAAGGAAATAGTAAGATATAGAAGGAAGATGGTGAATTGATTACAATAAAAGTAGGTTATTATGAAGAACATAAATAACAACAACTACATTAATATCTGAAGGATTTATTTTATGAGTAATGAAAAAATTGATTCTCACCTGAGTTTTTTTAAGCAGTTCACTGATCAAGTGTGATCCAAGAAATCCTGTTCCACCAGTTATTAGAATATTTCCAAAATTGAAAGTATTTGCAATTGTATATCATTTGAAGAAGCTATAACAACTCTTGAAAAAGCTTATAAACCCTCAAAATGTAGTACATGCACGTTACTGCTTATCTAAAGCAAAACAAACCCATGGAGAATCAATTGATCAATGAACCAGTCATGGACGTGATTGCAGTGATCTCCTTGATAAAAGATTGAAAAATAAATTTGATGTCCAATGTTTTTTCAAGCCAAGTGCATCAATAATGCAGTTGTAGTGTCAGCTAGGGAACAAACTAAAGACTTTGATGAAAATGACTATCTAATTGTACTGGGTGGCTCAAATAATATAAATGAACCTAACTTGAATCATCTTCCTCAAGTAACAGAAAAAATCAAGGAAATTGTGCCACTCAGCAAAAAACAAACTTAATAATAAGTACTATTCCTAATAGGTTTGATAGGCCAGAGTTAAATGAAGCAATCAATTCGACAAACAAATCAATCCATAATACAATCAACAGCCTAAAAAATAAGAATTCTAAACAACTGGGGATTTGTTTTCTAAATGAAAGGCTGAAAAGACATAACTTCACTAATCGTGGGTTGCATCTAAATCGATCTGGCAAGATCAACTTCACTAGAGCAGGGTATTTTCCCTGATGATCTGAAACAAGGAAAAATTTTGCCAATTTTCAAGAGCGGTGATTCTGAAATAGTTGAAAATTATAGACCCATTAGTATTCTAATGTAATAAGTAAAATTTTTGAAAGAGTAGTTTTAAATAGGCTATTGATGCACCTGGAAGAAATTAATTTCATATGTGATGAACAGCATGGGTTCCAGAAAGGGAAATCTACTAAGACTGCAATAGTATCCCTTGTTGAAAGACTAATAGATATAATAGATTCAGGTGAGAAGGCAGCCGCAATATTTCTTGATTTATCCAAAGCTTTTGATTGTGTGAACCATAGAATATTATTGGAAATACTGAAAACTGTAGGTGTGAATGGTATAGAACTAAAATGGTTTGAATCATATCTCATAGGTAGAAACCAGTGTGTTGAGCTTACCAAGGTGGATGGGAATGGGACTTAAGCTTGCTGTATACCAATAATTCATACAATAAGCTAATTCAGAATAAATAATTATATTGGGCTTGTAGTGTTGGCTTGTCCAGCATGTAGAGTTACGTAGAGATCCAGATAAGCAATAATTAATAATGGCATGCAGTTTACCTTGTGGTTGCGTCGCTCAGCTTTCTTATTTAGATTAAATTCTCTAGAAGATCTGTTACTCACAAACACTTTCTTCTTGAAATTACTAGTAATTTGCACCTTAAAGCAATTTTTGGTACGCTTTTTCTTGTTATAACACTAAGGTTGGCGTTGGCAATTACTGGTAATGGAGGTTACTTCTGAAAACTTGGTCAGAAAAGCTTTACTGCTCAGACCAGGAATTTATTGATTTAACGAACAAGAAACTAATTTCGAGCAAGGAAAAACAAGAATTTATCAACTTTACAAATAATTAGTTATTAATAATCGAAAATGTAAGGAGCTATCGTAGTGTTTTGTCAAGCCAACTCAGGTGTACCAACCTCTATTATGCACAAGCACCAACTGCACACACATGAGCGGATGTTTTTACATACAAGAAACTCAAGTAATGGAAACCATTACCAACCTGGCTATTGACACCTGGACCAGTATGGTTGAAGAAGATGACAAAACTCAAAACAAGAATCGCAAGTTGAAAAAGTTGAATTAATCGAGAGTACCCTGAATATGCGTTTGTTCGCCACAACGACGGCAGAGAATCGACAGTCTCACTTCGCCAGCTCGCCCCATACCCCCACGAGTGCCGATTGATATTAAGGGGGGAAGATTGTGATGATAAAACAGCTGTAATATTTATAATCTGTTATCTCTGTTACTAAGACACATATTTAATGTCGAATAAGCTCGTGTTGAGTCCAATTCTATTACATAAT
Organism: Nilaparvata lugens; assembly: GCF_014356525.2. Taxonomy (NCBI): domain Eukaryota; kingdom Metazoa; phylum Arthropoda; class Insecta; order Hemiptera; family Delphacidae; genus Nilaparvata; species Nilaparvata lugens. Next base: position 7,614 of record NW_024091953.1, on the reverse strand, counting down.
ATATTATCGTTATGGTGATTGACTATTCACAGACCATCAACAAATTCACGAATTTGGATGCCTATCCACTACCACTAATGGAAGAATTAGCCAATAAGGTAGCGCAATAAAAATATTCTATCTATTGACCTGAAATCTGCCTATCACCAGATACCAATCTTGCCTGAGGAAAGGCATTTCACCGCATTTGAAGTTGGACAAAACTGTATCAATTCAAAAGAATTCCGTTCGGAGTCACGAATGGAGTAGCTGCTTCCAGAAAGTGATTGATCAAATCATAGAACAAGAAAATTTGACATCATGTTATGCCTATTTAGATGATATATTGTATGCGGAAGGACCAAGAGAACATGATGAAAATTTAGAAAATTTCTGGAGAGCAATAGAAAAATATGGCCTCACGATTAATGAAGAAAAGTGTAAAATATCTATGGAGAATTTAACCTTTCTGGGATTCGAAATTGGTCAGGGTATGATTAAGCCCGATCCAGATCGATTGAAACCACTTCTTGACTTACCAGCTCGTTTTGAGTCCAATTCTATTACAATTTTTATTGTAAATATAAATATTTCTATTACGTATTATATTTTCATCAGACATATTGGAAATTGTTAAAAGGTGAAACTGGGTATTGCAAGAAACTGGAAAAATATTGATAAAATGAAAAGCAGTGGAGAATATGATGAAAGTAGATAGGAGAAAAGGAAAATGATAGATTGAAACATGATTGGGTTAGTAGGCCTACGTAGATGGTACAGTCATAAGAATTGGGTTCAAATTCCAGCGGTGTGAGGAGGGATTGACTATTGTCTTTCTCCCACAATCGGTTTTGCAACAACCGACATGTCATCCTTCCCTAGCCAACCAACTTCCCTAGTGAATGAACCACCAAGCGATTATTATTCATGATTAACAAATAAAGAACTTTTAGATACATGAATATGAAGACATAAGGCACTTACCTGAGTCTTATTGAGCAGTTCATTGATTAGATGTGATCCAATAAATCCAGTACCACCAGTAATTAGGATATTGCCAGACTTGCACTTATTCTTCTTCAATTTCAATGATTCCCAGAAGGATCTCAGTTTGGAATCAAGGCTGAAATAACAAAAATAAAAATACTTGCAAACTTTATTTTGCGAAACATGAAATTATCAAATGAAGTTGATGAAAATAATCAAGATTTGTTCATAGAAAATATGAATTTAATGTAAACCAGCGGTAGCCTACAGTGATTGGATAAACACACACTTTACTATCGATGATAAGTACAATTCAGTCAAACTAAGACCATATATTTAGTGCACATGATGAGACTAAGCACAATATATTACGTTAAATCTAATAGAATTAAAAGGACGCAAAAATTCAATGATTGTAGAAAATACAAGTAACAGATGTAAGGTGCAAAGTTAATAGATAAGTTGTTGCTCGCTACCAGCTAGAAGGGCCTTCCAGAACGAGAAGGGCACTAATGAGGGTAATGGGCGGAATCAGAGGACAATAGATTTGGTAGTTTCGACAGTTGGAGAAGAACCTTTTCGAGTCGTATTGAGCAATACCCACAGTGGACAGGTAGCGCGGCCCCATCTCCTTTCATACCATTCATTATTAAACAAATTGAGGTTAGTGACCTTATTTTTTTTTGTTATTTCTATTAAAAAACTAGTCACTAGGACTAACCATTAATTTTGTTCTGTTATTTCTTATCCTAAATTAATTTTTTATTGCTAAAGTCTTCCAGTGAAGCCTACAGTTCCAATCTATAATTTCACTACTTTAAATTATTTCACTACACTTTTATTCAATATACTTTAATCACTCCACTAGCACTACACCAACTCGAAGGGCTTTGTTCTCTTCAACCTCCTAGTGAGTTCAGTGTTGTCTAGTAGTTGGATGACTTCGGTGTTGTCGTGTTGATGAAGACGTGACTCATGATGGGCTGCCAATCGTCTTATCTCACAGGTCACATAGGGGATGTGCAGATCTCGGTGCAAATCGCTGTTCCTTATGTACCAGGGCGCATTCACCATGTTCCGCAGTACTTTGTTTTGGAATGTTTGAATCTGACTGATGTTAGATGTTCTAGAGCAGCCCCAAAGCTGAATTCCATACGTCCAGACAGGTTTTAGAATTTGTTTGTAAATCAATAACTTGTTGTCCAATGAGAGTTGTGATTGACGGCCCAACACCCATAGATTTTACTGTATTTGAGTCCTAGCTCGCTCCTTTTCATCTTGATATGCTCTTTCCATTTCAAGGCGTCAAGAGTCATTCCAAGGTATTTTGCTGTTGCTGTGTGGTACTCATTCCTAGAGACGTATTTGCTCGCTCCTTTTCATCTTGATATGCTCTTTCCATTTCAACTTGGCGTCAAGAGTCATTCCAAGGTATTTTGCTGGGTTGCTGTGTGGTACTACATTCCCATTCAGATTTATTCGAATCGGGTCATTGATAATTTTGTTTGTGAAGTTGATATGCATCTCATTTAATCGAATTCTCCATTTTTTGGTCCAGTCACTGAATCTGTTGCTAGCATTCTGTAGTTTTGTGGCTGCTTCTTGTACTGTTTCCCTTCTGCCAGTATTGCAGTATCATCAGCAAAAGTAGCTATTGTCACTGCATCCAATTCAGGAAGATCGCTTGTGTACAGCACATAAAGAACTGGTCAAGAACACTACCCTGTGGAACTCCAGCCTTATTTCCTTCAATTCGGAGACGTCGTCACCTTGTTTTACTCTGAATAATCTGTTGTTGATGTATGATTTTAAAAGTTTTACAAGTTGAGTGGGGAGAATTTTATGAAGTTTAATGATCAGTCCTTCATGCCACACTTTGTCAAATGCCTGTGCCACATCAAGGAAGATTGCTGAACATATCGATTTTTTCTCTAATGACTTCTCTATTACATTGGTGATTCTATGTACTTGGTCCAGGGTTGAGTGCTTCTGCCTGAAACCAAATTGATAGGCTGGTATCAGATTCCTGCTACTTATGATGGGAGTCAATCTCTCATTAGCAATTTCTCAAAAAGCTTTGAAATACAGGTAGAAGAGATATTGGGCGGTATGATTTTGCTTCTTGAGGACATTTCCATTTGCAACATAATGACTTCTGCCACCTTCCAAATTGTAGGAAAATGCTGTAATCGGAGTGATGCATTGAATAAATATGTTAGCATGACAATACCTTTCCTTGGAAGTTTCTTCAAGATTTCACCTGTAATCAGATCAAACCCAGGTGCTTTTTTGGTATTCATATTATATTTTATTTCTTCTTGAACCTCATTTATAGAAACTGGATCAATCTCTGTATCTAAATCATCCATTATATCTTCTTCAGGATCAATTTCAGATTGAATGTTGTTTGGTTGGAAGATTTCTTCTAGATGATTAGCAAATAAATCTGCTTTTCTCTGTTATTCTTGCCCAAGTACCATCTGGTTTTCTAATTGGAGGGGATTGTAATATTGGCCGCTTAATCTTTTGTTGCTTTCCATAATGAATAATCTGTACTGGCATCAGCTGTCAAATTTTGAAGGTAGTTATTAATGGATTCCTCAGTTAGTTTCCTTATCTCTCTTCTCAATTGTTGTGTTCTGTTATTCAAGATATTTTTGTCAGCAGGATCACGAGTTTGTTGCCATCTTCTTCTGCCCTTCGTTTTTCTAAAACAAGTTGTCGAATCTCCAGAGGGTAATTGCATCCTTTTGTTTTCCTGGTATATTGTTTGGTGTTTTTCCAGGCTGATTTCTGGATTTGCCACATGAATTTTCTGCGGCTTCATCTAGCTGCTCAGTTGTTCTAAGTGGAATATTCAAGTTGATTTCATTCTCCAAATCCACTTTAAAAGCTTCCCAGTCTGTTGTTCTGTTGACTAACATTGGTCTGTCTTCTTTCTTTATTATTCGTTCACTAAGTGTGAGAATTACAGCTGAATGATCAGAATCCAGGTCAAAGCTCTCTTCAATGTCGATGAAATTACTGGATATTCTCTTTGTTATGAAGAAATCTAGAAGATCTGGAGTTTTATTCAAATCTGTTGGCCAATACGTAGGTGTCCCTGTTGAATGGAATTCGCAGCCCAGCTCCTGGATAGCCTCTCTGAGTTCTTTTCCTTTGGTAGTCGTGAGTCTTGAACCCCAATCCTTATGCTTGGCATTAAAATCTCCACCCACTATGAATCTATCTCCAAGCTGATGAAGAATATTGTATAATCATTTTTCTTTAAATTGTAACGTGGTGGAAAATATGCAGCTCCAACAAGTATTTTCTGGTTGATGGACTCTATTCCAACTACAGTTAGCTGTATTTCATTACTTGGAATACTGAAGTCTTCATAGTGTTAATACTCTCCTTCACTATTACAGCACTTCCACCTCTTGCTTGATTTTGAGGATGAATAGTTTCGTAAACATTATATCCATTGATTTTGAAGTGAGTCTGCTCAGTTGAATGGGTTTCAGAGATGAGGCAAACATCTATATTTCGTGTCTTTAGAAATATTTCTATTTCTTGTTTTCTATTATTATTGATATTATTATTCCATTGGCATTCCAGGTAGCAATCCTTATATCTTGTTGGCTCGCAATATTCATTTTCTAGTTTTCTTCTCGATACTCTTACTCCTCCCTTCCAAGCTGTCAAGTCGTCCAGAAAGAATATTTAAACTGTTCAAAATTTCCTGCAAAACCTTATTGACTTCAACTGGTTGTTGTTGTTGTGTTGCTTTGGTTGGCTCTCCTGTTGTAGGCTTGGAGTGGGTTCGTTACTTGGGAATAGGATATTTCTCCAGTGTACTTTTTTGAAGTGAAGTTTCTTTGTTTAGTTGTATGTGGTACTTCGCTACTTCTTTTAACTAGGTTTCTTTTTCAGTTCTTCTTCTCTGAAGTTCTTTTGCGATGAGACAGCCTCTGTAGTTAGCTGGGTGAGCCTCAGCACAATTGAAACATTTGGCTGGGGTTTCTTTAGCTTAGTACACGAAATAGTCCAGTGTTTTCCAGCACACTTCACACACACAGGTTCATGTTGACAGTATGTCTGTGTATGACCAAACCGCTGACAACGTTTACACTGTGGAATCATTTTATTACTTCTAATTGATTCAATTTTCACTTTCATGTAGCAAATATGTTAATTTCAAATATTCTTTTTGTATCTTCTGTATTCTTGAATGTTAACATGAACATTGGAAGTCTGATGATGTGTTCTTTTCCATCTTTCTTCACTTTTTCATTTTGTTGACAGCACTGATTATTTGAAAGCCTCTGCTTAGAAGATCGTTCTTTATATCCTCTGGATCGCTTGATGGATGAAGCTCTTTAGCCATGACACGAATTGGACGAGTTTGTTTATTTTCGTACGTGTGCCATTCATATTTAGCTTCATTCAACATCTTAGTTAAATCTCTGTATTATTGTTCAGTTTCAACATTCAATTTTAGCTGGTTGTTGTTCATCATGTTGGCACTGAAATTGAGAGTTGGCGTTGAAATTTCAATGCCTCTTTAATTTTCGAATACTCTTGTATATTGCTTAATATGACTGGTGGTGGCTTGTTTCACTTTTCTGTCGGTTTCATACTTGTAGAATCAGTTGCAGGCCTTATTTTTTCTGGTGAGTCACGGATTTTTCTCTTCTTTTGTTTAGGGATTTTTCTCTTCTTCCTCCCAATTCGGTGGTGAATAACTTTTATTGCTACTTCTAGAAGATGCTGGTTGCATTGTATGTGAAGCTGAAGATTGAAGATTCTGTGTGGTTGTAGATGCTGATGAAAATATCTCTTTCAGCTGATTAATCTCCAACCGTGCTCTCTCCAACTCCTTTTCCAGTTTATGCATTCTTTCTCTCTCTTCACTCTGTTGAAAGTGACTTCTTTCCATGCATTGTACAAAAACTGCTCCGTTGCAGTTTTCAGTTGGTTCGTTTTTAGAAACGATTCTGGGGAAGTGTTGACGTTCCAGTCATTGACGCTGGTTCAACGCTCCTAGCCGGTGTTAGTTGACTCATAGTTGCGTCGTCCTCTGTTTCCTCCTCTCCTCCTCTTGAACTCTGGCAGTAGGAAGGTGGCAATCTTTTGGGAGTCGACATTCCTCACATTCTTTACATTCCTTAGCCGGACTAGATGGTAATTCAGCACTGAACTGATTTTCGGCGCAGGGCACTGAACTCGCGCACAACAATTAAAACACTGAACTCAGCACTTTAACTATTGCATACACTATTTCAACTACTCTCACTAAAAAAACTACGTCTGCTCGCTACGACTGCTCGATCGATACTGAGGTGACTTATGATTATAAAAATTTCACATTATAGACTACAATATTTGACATTGCACCAGCTACTCACTCGAAGGGTAAGAAATGTGAATGAGTCCAACTCTTCAACCAACTGATATTTCACTGCCTCCATTACAGCACAAATTCGCCAGACTCTGTACAGGGGTACAAGAATATTGAGCTGGTGTAGGTGTTTATGAGTTTCTCATTGATTTCACTCACTACTCTAGTGCTGCCAATGAATGTCTGTAATAAACGATCAATCAGATAATATTAACAAAGTCAATGCAATTAAACACTTGTATTCTCCAACAGGTGCAATGATTATTCAACAAGTGCTGAGCTCTGGCTGACGATTTGTCAGAATTATCTTCTAGCATGAGCAATCTGGAATTTCTAGTTGTCATCATGTCAACTGTATGGGTGAAAACATGGTGGATCGGCGAAAGTAGCTTTAGGTTTAAGAGTGTTGAGAATAATGCAGTATTTAAATGGTGGCGCACATAGTGGAGCGATGTGAAACTGTCCATTTAAATACATGCATTATTTTCAACACCTTGAGTTGAAGCTAACTACCTTCGCCGCTCCACTATGTTTTCACACCAAGTCTACAGGACTTACAGAGCCATTTGTAGAACTCAGTTCATCAGAATGCATTGCAAGTGGAATTGTACCAATATTACACACACCAAAGGAATATATCAAATATAAAAATCTGGTGTGGCACACTCACACAACTTTCCTTGCCGTTATGAAAATTGATCACCTGACGCTAGTGTTCCCGCGCATCTCAAGTCTACTATGAGCCAGCTGGTGACAGGGCAATAACGCTGGAGACACAAGATGTCTGCTATCTCTTCATAGTGAATCATTTAATAGAATCAACAGTTGTCAACAGTTTACAATTATTGGATAGTCACATTTTCTCGAATTTCGAGCTTATTTTTAATTTTAGGTGAAAATTTTACTGAACATTAATTGTATAGATTCTCATGCTAAATCTTTTCCACTTGAAATTTTTTGTTTAAATTGAATCCAAAGCCTGATAATTGAGAATCTACAATCAAACTTTGCACAGATGGGGCGGGGCTCCTGAAGTTTTCACAGATATGGGACTTGTGGCAGTTGATAAAGCTTTTTAATTACAATTCTAGGAATGAATTTGATCAAAATCGTTGGAGCCGTTTTTGAGAAAATCTCGAAAAACCCTGTTTTCATAGTGTAAGGACCTTAAGTTCCAAATTTCATTTCATTTCAAAGTCATTCCGTTAATTGGGAGATGAGATATCGTGTACACAGGACGCCACATACACTCATACACCACACAC
>NW_024091952.1:0-18452 GCF_014356525.2 Nilaparvata lugens | reverse complement strand
CACATTATAGATGAATTTACATAATATAGACTAAGAAAATAATTATTGAACTGTATATGATATGAAACAAGCAATTTGTAATAACTATAGATAATATTGTAAGGCATCTACATAATATGGCGGAGAGAGAGAGAGAATGATAGAGCGATAGTGAAAGATAGAATGATAGTGGGAGATTCGCATAGGAGGTGATTGTGTGTGAGAGAGAGAGAGAGTGAGAGTGGAGAGAAAGATAGATTGATTGATTGAGTACTTAATGTATGTAGATTACAATATATACTGGCTTATACAATAGCTTACAATACAGCAAAATTATAGATGAATTCACATAATATAGACTAAGAAAATAATTATTGAACTGTATATGATATGAAAAAGCAATTATTTGTAATATAATAACTATAGATAATTATATTGTAATGCATGTACATAAATTGGCGGAGCTTTGGACATATCAATGTCCATTCTTCGGAAACAATATTCAATATATCCTCCTCACTAATTCTTTACCAAGAAGAGAGAACAAAGATTTGTGGTATAATAACTTTAGATAATTATATTGTTATGCATCTACATAAATTGGCGGAGATTGATTGATTGAGTACTTTATTTATGTAGATTACAATATATACTGTCTTACAATACAGCAAAATTATAGATGAATTTATCATCTATCAACACTAAATCTCTACTCTCTAGAGGGAGAGGAGGTGGAGAATAAGGATGAATAATACAAGGAGGAAGTGGTGGAGGTGGTGGAGGAAGAGGAGGAGGATGAGGAGAAAGAGAAGAGTAAAATCTCAATACTACCTAGTCTGTCATCCAAAAAATCAAGAATATTTTGATCTGAAAGAGAAGAAAAGGAGAAAAGGAGGAAGAGGTGAAGAAAGTACAGGAGGTAGAGGAGGAGGCGTAAGAGGAGAATAGAATCTCAATATTACGTAGTCTGTCACCCAAAAAAATAAAGAATATTCTGATCTGAGAGAAAAATTTGTGCCGATTCGACAGGAAAAATCGGAGAACGAAAGAAATATTTTCTTGATACTTTGTGACCGACGTTTTGTCAAATGGGCAGAAGACCAAAAAATGTAGAAGAACGAAGATGAGTAGGAGGAGGAGCTGTGGGAGGAGAAGATGATGAAGAAGACGAAGAAGAAGACGAAGAAGAAGACAGGGGAAGAAGAAGACAAAGGAGAAGACAGGTAAAGAAGAAGAAGATGAAGAGAACAGAAAAATAATACGAAAAAATAAAGTAGAGCAATCTCTCCTACCTAATAAAACAACACAAACATTAATAATTTTTGAATAAGTCGTATACTTATTCCGTAAAGAATTCAAATGTTGACTGAAAATGTTGAGGGAATCAGTCGTAGCAGAGTAAACGAAGACCAAGAATAAGAGAGTGAGAGAGAGAGTGAGGGACAGAATGAGAGAGAGAAAGAGAGGGAGTGAGTAAAATAATTAATATCGAGTGACCTGGCTGGCTGAGGTCTGGTGTCAGAGTTTTCAGGTCGCAACTGATCAATGTCAGGGCTTCTGACATGAACTAACGACTGCTTTTTAGGCAGCCGGGACCGACGGCTTAACTTGTCCATCCGAAACACGGCAGTGGCCAGAGATAAATATCTATCTCTATGAGAGTGAGTGAGAGAGTGTGGGACAGGAAGAGAGAGAAAATTAGTGAGAGAGAGAGAAATATAGGGAGAGTGTGAGTGTAGGAGAGTGAGGGAATTACTCGGTGAGAGGGAGAGAGAGACAGAATGAGAGAGTGTGTGTGTGTGTGTGTCAGAGAGTGGAAGAGGAAATAACTAAGAGGACAGAATTCCTCTCTCTCAAAGCTTAGGTAATTCCATCAACGTGAGGAATTTCATCTTCTGACAAACAAATTTGAGACTGATGAAAATCTTCATTAGTGTTTGATTAATTAGCTGCTCATTTCAGCTGTTACCACCTTGGGAAGAAGAAGAAGAAGAAGAATAGGAGAAAAGAAGAAGAAGAAGAAGAGAAGAAGAAGAAGAAGAAGAAGTAGCAGGAGAAATAATCAAAGTAGCACGAGTAATTGGATGATTCAATGCACGTGATAATGAGCCAATCACTCAAGAGATTTCTCAACAAGAATAATTATTCGAAACAGGAAATCACAGCAAACGTCTCAGAATTGCTTGAATAGGAGGTATAGATCTTATTAACCTCCCGACAGTCGCGCTGTTGTAAAAAGTACAACATTGTTTTTTTTGCTGCACAAAACTATTGAATGGGGTGGTGTCAGTGAATGAGTCACCTATGTATTCTAAAACTTTGCCCCATCACTCCACTGAGTTGTACAGTTGTAGAGTATTGGACAAAGTATTTCAGTGGAGAATGATTGGTTGATATTTGGATGGAATGCGCATTAAATTGGGATAATATAATATTGTGTTGTATCTACACTAATCGGCCCACTCATAACCCTACAGTATTGGACAAAGTATTGTGTGGAGAATGATTGGTTGATATTTGGATGGAATGCGCATTAAATTGGGATAATATAATATTGTGTTGTATCTACACTAATCGGCCCACTCATAACCCTACAGTATTGGACAAAGTATTGTGTGGAGAATGATTGGTTGATATTTGAATGGAATGCGCATTGAATTGGGATAATATAATATTGTGTTGTATCTACACCAATCGGACCACTAACAACTCATAACCCTACAGTATTAGACAAAGTATTGTGTGGAGAATGATTGGTTGATATTTGGATGGAATGTGCATTGAATGGGATAATATAATATTGTGTTGTATCTACACTAATCGGCCCACTAACAACTCATAACCCTACAGTATTGGACAAAGTATTGTGTGGAGAATGATTGGTTGATATTTGGATGGACTATGCTATTCAAAACTATTGAATGGGGTGGTGTCAGTGAATGAGTCACCTATGCATTCCAAAACTTGCCCCCATCACTCCACTGAGTTGCAGTATCAACCGAGCAATGGTTCAGTCTTTAGGTGCCATTTAGTCCACAGTGCATAACATAGGGAAAGACTGTATACGGCGACTGTAAACGAACTAATAACACAGAATTGATGGCTTTGCTTGATGTACCTTATTGGGCTATGAAATGGTAATCATCCAAATGTTCATAGGCTTAAAAAAATCCAAGAAGATAGAAATAGTTATTTGTGCAACTAGTGCGCAAAGTGACAGTTTGCTGCACCGTAAGAAACGTTTACACACGAGCCGTTGGCGAGGGCGGAATGACTTCTTGAGTGCAGCAGAGGAACTTTGCGCACGTATTTCACATTTAATTTTCCCTACAGTTACCATTGAATATGAAAAGTGGTTGATTGAATGATTATGGGTAAAATGATGGCTGATATCCATCAAATGTTTGTCTGTATAATTTTGTTATTAATAACAATTTTTATTTATCTTAAACTTGATAATCCAATTGAAAATTAAAAGTCTTTTCCAAAAGACGGCTTCTCTGTTTGGTTCTCGTGAAATTAATCACGGTTAAAATTTAACCGGCTTTTGTGCAATGGGACATTAGTCTACAATAGTTTTTTTTCTATTTGTCTCATTCTCTCTCACTCTAAAAGTAAGTGCTCGCATAAAAATGTCAAATAAATTTTGGTAGGCTTTAAAGTATAGGCTCAGCTGTTTCGTAAAGTAAAATGCAATCTATCTCTTCTTGCAATACATCTCCTTGAGAGGAAGAAAGCGATAGAGAGGGAGAGTGAGAGTGAGCCAGAGAGAGAGACAAACAGAGGGAGACAGACAGAGAGAGAGGGAGAGTGAGACTGAGGAAGATAGTGATGAGTGTAAGAGGAAATAGGTGAGAGGTGAGAGTCAATTTTGAAGAGGTCATATCATAAAACTCGGAATTAAAATATTGTTCAATTATTATTTAACGAAAATCCTAAATAAATGCTGTAAATCACCCCGAAGACTTCTGCTACTGCAGACATTGATAATTATATATTAATGAGCATTTGAATAAATGCATTCTCTATTTAATTCCATCTGTACCTGGTTGGCTTCGTATAAAATGAGCGCTGCTATCCAGAGATTGTCAGCCCGGGTGTAAGGGTAAGCATTCCTGACTGGCAATTGGGAGGTACCGGGTTCGACTCCCGGGCTGGCAACTAATTTTTGGATGGTAGTTCTCATCGAATTTCCATCTAGCTGTTAACCCTGTTGTCAATGTCTGCAGTAGCAGAAGTCTTCGGGGTGATTCACAGCATTTATTTAGGATTTTCGTTAAATAATAATTATATATTAATGAGCATTCGAATAAATGCATTCTCTATTTAATTCCATCTAAAATATTGTTTCCTTGAAAAAGCAGTTTTTTCCTTCTCCATCCTATTCTTCTTCTTCTTCTTCTTCTTCTTCTTCTTCTTCTTCTTCTTCTTCTTTTTCTTCTTCTTCTTCTTCTTCCTCCTCTTCTTCCCCTTCTCTTTCACCTTCCCTCCTCCTGTCCTTCTTATTCCTCTTCCTCTTCTTCGTTTTCTTCTTTTTTCAATTGCTTGTTCCCTTGGAAGATGGACTTTAGGCTGACCAACCCGAAATCCAAGTGAGCCAATATATCAGGCACTCTGCGACAGATGTAGGCACCATTTGCCAGCAATACGCTCCTTTTCTTTTTTCTTCCTATGTCTCTCTCTTTTTTCTATATTATTCCTCATCCAGAGGAACAGGATATTTGCATCGGCCAATCGAACTCTAGACTAGGAAACAGACTCGAAAGGAATCGATGTACAAGAAGGGGAAGAACGAGGACGAAGAAGAAGAACAAGAAGAAGAAGAAGAAGAATAAGAAGAAGAAGAAGAAAAAGAAGGACAAAAAGAGGAGGAGGGAGAAGGATAAGGAGAAGAAGTAGACGAAAAATAAGAGAAAGGTCGGATGAGCAAAATATGTAGAAGGAGATCATGAAGGAGGAGAAAGAGGAGGAGAAGGAGGAGGTGTTGAAGGAGAAGGTGGAGGAGATGAAAGACTAGGAAGAAGAGGAGAAAAATGAGTAGGAGGCGGAGAAGAAGAAGACCAGAGGAGAAGGAGAAAAGGAAGAATACCGGAAGAGAAGAAGAAGAAGAGGACCGGATTTGAAAAAGAAGATGAAGGAGAAGAATGACAAGAAGAGGAAAAAGAAGAAGAACAAGAAGAGGAAGGAGGAGAAGAAGACGGAGAAGGAAAGGATGACGTAGGTAAAGATAAAGACTGGGAACAGTACTTGAAGATGTAGGAGGAGGATGGGAAGAAGAAGAAAAAGAAGGAGAAAAAGAAGAAGGAGAAGAAGAAGAAGAAGAAGACAAAAAATAAGAAAAATGCCGGAAGAAAAAGAGATGTAGAAGTAGACCAAGAAGGAGGAGAAAGAGGAGAAGAGGAGGAGGTGCAAAAGAAGGAGGAAGAGGAGAAAAATGATTGGGAGGAAGAGAAGAAGATGATCAGAGAAGAAAAGAAGAGGAAAGAGAAGAATTACAAGAAGAGGAGAAAGAAGAAGGACAAGAAGAGGAAGAGGAAGACGAAGAAGGAGAAGGAAGAAGATATGAAGTAGAAGATGAAGCTGGGAGGAGTAGTTGAAGAAGAAGGGGGAGGAGGAGGTTTTGAAGAAAAAGAATGAAAATAAAAAAATGGCTGGAAGAGAAAATATGTAGTATAAGGCCAAGAAGGAGGAGAAGTGAGAGTAGAATGAGGAGAAGAATGAGAAGAAGAAGAAGAAGAAGAAGAAGAAGAAGAAGAAGAATGAGAGGAGAAAAAAGATGGAGCAAGAATGGAAGAGAGCTTATCAGCCAGAGCACAGTCTGTTATGGTTTCATTTAATAAATAAGCATTCACAATCAATTCTTCCCCCTTACATACATACATACATAGCGTCATATATACACTTCTATATTCACAGGGCCATCCTACATTGATGTGGATATAGAACCATATCCATACATATCTTCCTTATGTAGAAACTTCATATTTCTGGATAAAATATAATCTAAACAGAGAAGCTTCATATTTCTGAATGTTATATAACCAGAGCTTTTCCATTTTTCAATAATATTTTTCCTTTTTTAATCCTGTTTTTATACTCTTGTGAAACCAGTATTATTCATCCAAGTCTTGGTTAGTGGAATTAATTATCACTTCAAAATATAGAAATAAATGATGATTTATAAATTTCATAAATTGATTATTAGAGTGTTCAGAGGATAAATTTTAATAGTATATTACGCTACAAGCACAGAAAGTTAGTGTTTACGATATGAGGATAGTTTAGGCAAGCCTCGCCCGGGAATAATTATCCGAATACCGTGAACACCTTTCTGAGAGAGTCACGTACAATATTTTTCGCCACACTACAGGTATAGCTGATGCCAAAAAGTTAGGCGGTTTTGTGTGTCTCTTGTGCGTTCCGACAGCTGATGTTTGCAAGTAGAGCTGTCATCTAGCTTGGCTTAGGTGATGAGTTTCAAATCAAAAGAGACAATAAATAGATGCATTGCATCAGCTGTGGGTAGGTTACACCATGTGACCCACGAAGCCTAACTTTCTGGCATCAGCTATATAAGAATGATAAATTGAATAAGAATGTTTCATGAGGGGGGGGACTTTGATGTCTCATATCTCAAGAACCAGATGTTGTAGGGTACTCAAAGTAGGGTGGAAATTTCTGATCTCACCCTCCTGAACACAATGCACCATATGGCACAGTTGTCCAATAGTATATTTCGCACCTAGAGCAGAAAATGAGATTTTTCCGGCTCGAAATCAGTTTTCAAGTACGAGGCCGTAGGCTAAGAACTAGAAAAGATTGAGAGCCGGAAAAACATTTTTGCCCATGGTGCAAACAATATTTTTTGCCACACTACATGTATTGCTGACAAAATAAATAAAGGATACTTGTTATCATGCCTATCTCTTGATTTTAGTGATAGAAGATTTGCAGTCAGGATTTCAGATTCTTTTAAAATTTTACTTGGAATATCATGGGCATCGTCATCTTCAAGCATTTTTGAAAATTTGGAATGCACTAATCAACAATAAATAATTGAATAAAAATGGTTGCAAAGCGAATGCTAAATTAGTTTGATTCGAAATTCGAACTGAAATAATGGCGACTTCAGATGGAGAATGTTGACACTCGCCCGATCTAGGGGATGACTTATTAACTACAGACTTCCATGTTAGCAGCTAGAAAGAGTATGTTTTGAGGTCTAGGCCGGGAAGAAACCTGTTTCTTACATCAGACGACAGTCGTCTGCAAACAAGGTTGAAAGATCTACATAGGGACTGGAAAACAGCTGCTTTCTGTGCAGTGTGGCGAAAACATTCTTCGCCACACATGAAAATAGACAATATATATGAGAATAGTTGTTTACTAAGGACTTCCGAAAGCAGAAGTGGAAGGTGATAGCTCTAGCAAAACTGAGGTGATCTGAATATCAGGAAATTGTCCAAGTATTTTTATTTTTTATTCTGATTTGTCTAAATAACCCAAAAGATGATGTTCAATTAAGTGGGAGGTTGAGTTTATACTTTTTTATTCTTTCAAATGACAATAAGATGATATTATTATAAATGTTTCAATTATTGAATAATGAACAGAAATAATGAAAAGTTTTTTGATCAGCGTTTTGTGATCACCTTTCTTAGTTCCATGTTAGCGGCTGGAAAGGGTACTCTTTCCGGCCTAGGCTGGAAAGAAACCTTTTCTGACGTCAGACGAGATTCGTCTGCAAACATTGTCTTTCAGATCTACATAGGGACTGGAAAACAGCTGCTTTCTGTCCAGTGTGGCGAAAACACCTTTCTTAAGAGAGTCGCGTATGATATTTTTCGCGACACTACAGGTATATCTGACGCCAAAAAGTTAGGCGGTTTCGTGGGTCTCTTGTGCGTTCCAACAGCTGATGTTGTCAAGTAGAGTTGTCATCTATCTTGGCTTAGGTGATGATTTTTAGATCAAAAGAAACAATAAATAAATGCATTGTATCAGCTGTGAGTAGGTTACACCACGTGACCCACGAGCCACCTAACTTTTTGGCGTCAGCTATACTAGTAGTTCTGTGAACAGTAGACCTCACGCAGTATTCTCATCCACAAATTTGAACAATTTCCAATGACAAATTCAACATGAGATAAAAGATATTACAGTGTGGTCCACGTTATAATGGCAGTGGAGAAAGATGGGAGAACAACGTTGCCGATCCTCTGTCTTGTCAATGCCTTCTATAGACGGTAGCTGATACAGGTTTATTGATGTAATATCAACTGTTCATTCTCGTTTGAGATAATCAATTATATTTTTCAATAATTTCATAATAAATTTTCATAATGAAGATGGAATATTTTGTCAATTCTACATTGCTAAATATCGATCTGGCAACAGAGCAAAGCGAGAAAGACAGAGCGGTATCAGCTTTGTTGAATGAGGATAAAGATAGCAGTACCATTGCTAATCAAACACTGCCATTATAACGTGGACCTCACTATATAGGCCTACTAGACGTAAGGCTCGCTTCGCTCGCCATATCCGTCTAGCCAGGGGGCTCCGCCGCCTGGACCCCCGACTGGGTCCTCCAAGAATGAGATCAGCAGGCTCGCTTTGCTCACCTGCATTTTTCATTTCAGCATTTTTATAATATGTTAGGACGATCCAGTCGGGGGTCCAGACTAAACGTCTGGCTAAACGGATATGGCGAGCGAAGCGAGCCTGACGGCTAGTAATATAATATTCCCAGGAATAGCTCCGATTGAAGTAGTAGTGCCCAATCAATTTTTCCGCGATAATTGCATTTCAATCTTCAACTTGGTGCCAACCTAACAAAGTCAACTCAACTTAATGCCAACCTGACAAAATTATCAATTTAGTTACCAGTTAACAACTGTTTCGAAGAGGTACTCTCTCTAGATTATAGTTCTATATTAACATATGGTATGGACATTTTTCAATTATAATTCAGAGAATAAGAAGAATATACATGCTAATAGACGAACTTTAAACCCTTAAAAACCACCCTTAGAGTTAAAATATTGCCAGAAGATTTCTTAGTACGCCTCTAAAGGGCCAACTGAACATACCAACCAAATTTGAACGTTTTTGGTCCGGTAGATTTTTAGTTCTGCGAGTGAGTGAGTGAGTGAGTCAGTGAAATGGCACTCACTGACTCACTCACTCACTCACTCGCAGAACTAAAAATCTATATATATATATATATATATATATATATTATATATATATATATATAGATTTGAAACTTTTCAAAATTCCACTCGATCAAATTTTTATTTTGTCAAGTTTCAAAATAGACCTTTGCGGAACACAGGTTACCTTCTAGTTACTAATATTTATCAAACATTTCATTACTCCTTTCAATTTACGGTCGAAGCAATATTATAAATGAATCATTTCTAATGCGAAATTCAAGATTATATAATTAATAAATTAGTAGGCTGCCATTTCAATTTTGAAACCTGAAGTACATTGAAAGATATCTTGGAGACATCGTTGACATTGATTTTCCCCGGACAGCTTTTCCGATCCAATTAGTCTTATCAGGTTCAAATCACGCTTTTCCAACTCTCATAATGATTTTCCGAAGCTTTCCCGAAGCTCTGTAATGATTTTCCATCAGTAGTCATCCGAGTAGGGAAAGCTGAGGAGAGAACTGTGATCTTTTGCAGTTTTGGAGGATGGGAACAAGAAGAAGGAGAAGAAGGAGAAGAAGACGAAGAAGGAGAAGAAGAAGGAGAAGAAGACGAAGAAGAAGAAGAAGAAGAAGAAGAAGAAGAAGAAGGAGAAGAAGTCGAAGAAATTTAAGTGGAAGATGAAGATTGGGAGTAGGAGTTAGCAAGTTTGTTTGGAGGAGGAGGAGGAGGAGGAGGAGGAGGAGGAGGAGGAGGAGGAGAAGGAGGAGGAAGAAAATAAAAAGAAGAAGAAGTAGAAAAGATGAAACAGAAGAAGAAGAAGAAGAAGAAGAAGAAGTCGAAGAAATTGAAGTGGAAGAAGAAAAAGAAGAGAGAGAAGTAGTAGGATGAGGAGAAGAAGAAGAAGGAAAAGAGCACGAGAAGAGGGTAATCGGGCAGAGAAAAAGAACGAGAAGCAGAAGTGAAAATGAGAAATTTGAAGAAAAGACGTTTTCCTTTTATGTTCGGTAATCAAACCAAGTCATCAATTCATGAATATTTTAACAGACGAGACAGACGTAATAAAAGAAGAGAGGGGAAGAAGAAGAAGAACAAGGAAAAGAAGAGGAAGAAGAAGAAGAAGACGACGACGAAGAAGACGAAGGAGACAGGAAATAAGAGAGTCGTACAGAAGTTGTGTAATCACCTTGGACGCTGCAATTGGTTGACTCTAATGGGAAATTTATCAGGAAGATTTTCTCTGAATAATTTCATTCTACTTCTCCCTCTTCTTCTTTTTCATCTTTTTCTTCTTCTTCTTCTTCTGCTCATCTTTCTCCTTCCCATTCAATACTTCCTATTCGGATACAATAATATGTCATTTATTATAGTAATTTGGAACTCGCTCATAATC
The DNA here is from genome assembly GCF_014356525.2 of Nilaparvata lugens. Classification (NCBI taxonomy): domain Eukaryota; kingdom Metazoa; phylum Arthropoda; class Insecta; order Hemiptera; family Delphacidae; genus Nilaparvata; species Nilaparvata lugens. The sequence goes on along the minus strand of NW_024091952.1, from coordinate 7,925 downwards.
AATAATACACATAATATAATAAAGGAAAGAACTGGCTTATACAGGTAGGGGATAGGAAATTCACGAATGACGCATCATCACGTCTCAACTACTCAACTCATTAACTTCACATTTTGCATATACATTCTTAATTAACCGAGGATGGTTATAGGCCTGTTTTAAATTCTTCAAGATCTCAGTAGATCAAGTTCTCAGTTTGTCAAGTTTTTAATTGGACCCTTGCGGAGCACGGGTTACCTACTAGTCCATAATAAATTAAAATCTAAACAAAATAAACAAATTGAATGTACTAATTCTTGAATAGTAGCGCTCATCGAATTTCCATCTAGCTGTTTACCCTGTTGTCAATATTTGCAGTAGCAGAAGTCTTCGGGGTGATTTACAGCATTTAATTGGGATTTTCGTTTAATAATAAATATTAAAATAAACGAACTTTGAATACTTATTATATTTATCGGATAAAAAATTTAATTTAATATAAATAAATATAAATATATATAGTGATAAGTATTAAAATAAACGAACTTTCAATACTTGTTATTCAAATTTCAAATTTATTCAAAATTTCAAACATTTTCATTTAGTGATAAATATTAAAAAAACAAACTTTAAATACTTATTATATTTATCGGATAAAAAATTTAATTTAATATAAATGATATAAATATATATAGTGATAAGTATTAAAATAACGAACTTTCAATACTTGTTATTCAAATTTCAAACATTTTCATGTAGTGATAAATATTAAAATAAACGAACTTTAAATACTTATTATATAATCATATAAAAATTTAATTTAATATAAATATAATAGTGATAAGTATTAAAAAACGAACTTTCAATTGTCACAAAGTGAATTTTTGTGACGGATGGAGAGCCGTCGACTAATGCATAATTTAGCGAATTTATTCTGTTTTAGAATAGGAATAGGATCGACTTCCAGATATATTTTGTTAGATTTGCAGTTGGGTACATGCACATTATCACCATCGCCGTCAACCCCTTTAAATCATCAGCAGCGGATTCATCTAACCAGATATTTCCAGATCTTGTTTACCACTCGGCTACCGAGTTGAGTCGGTATCGCTCTTCATGAAATTTCTGGAATAGAAATATTGTTTACCGGCCTAATCTACTATATGAATCAGCAGTATTGTCATCATTTGCTGCACCCTTAGCATCAGGAGCAGCTGAGTCAAAACCCCGTCACATGACCAGTGGCGTGATCGTCTTTTCAGACTCTCATTGGTCAGGAAGCTCTTTTCCCCCGGCCTCCTTTTTTTCAGCGACCCGGTGCAGCTTCAAGAAGACCTGGGGAAAGCAGTTGTTCGGTGAACGGGTTCGTGTACGGCTGCGTTCCGAGCGGCCCTTCTAATAGTGGTGTAATAGAGGGTTAATATTCTATTCCGTATTTTTGTGAATGGAATATTGTATGTCGAATTGCCGACTGTATTTGAAGATAGAGCTTCCTGGGGGATTTTCTTTCTTGTGGGTTATTTTTCCTAAATTCGTATCACTGGGGGTGAACGAATTATCCTTGGTTTTGAAACCTGTAAGGGATCTCAAGTTTGTGTTACAAATAGTTGAGTGGGGAAATTTAGCTAGGCTCTTAAAGCAGATTATTTTTGAGTACTTAATTTATAAGTCTCAACTCTGTCGCTTCACGACGTTTTAATTAACTTATAATACGGGAAGTGAGGATCGGTTCGCTATTCTCCGTATCAGTATCCAGGTCGATTCAGGTAATCGTATGTCAGGACTGGTAGTCCATGTATTTTTCCTTCTCTATAGTAAGGTGGCCTTCAGTTTAAAGAGTAATTCTTCTCCATTGAATTTTTATTCTTGTAGGGAAATCCCTGTCTTTTTTGAGAATAGTTTTTCTCAATTAATTTTTATTCTTGTGGGAAAATCCCTGTTCCTTTTGAGAAAAGTTTTCTCGATTAATTTTTATCCTTGTAGAGAAATTATTATCTTTTATGGTAAATTTTCCTTGCTTAGTTTTCATACTATAGAGTGGCCCTGTATTTTAAATTCGCTTAGCAGTTTCTGACTTGCTGTAATACCTAGTAGGAAAATTCCAATCATTTCCTAGAGAACTCAGGTACAGCTTGAGTTCGTCCTTGTCGAAGTTGGTAGACTGCGACGTCCTTTCTCTTTCTTTCTCTTCACTTTCCCTATTCTAAAATCCTTCTAGGTCTCAGGTACAGCTTGAGAACTTCCTCGCCGAAGTTTTTAGACTGCGGCATCCTTTCTCTTTCTTTCTCTTAATTCTTCCTGTGTTAAAATCCTTCCTGATCTCAGTTCCAGATTCGAGATCGTCCTAGTCGCGGGTTTTCAGACCCGCGAATCCTTTCTAAAATTCTTAGAAACCTGTCTTCTTTATTAGCAAATATTATTTGCTGGTTTTCCCTGTGGAAAATTCACGAATTTTCCCGTGATCTCAGTTGCAAATTAGAGATCGATCTTTTGGTAGTCCCAAGACTGGCAATTACTTGGAAAAGTCTATTGAAATCTTTTCCTGAAGTAGGAGTCTCTGACTCGATATTTTCCTTGTGGAAAATCCTGGAGAAATCCTTTCCTATCCTGACAACGACAGACTGTTGTCTTCCCGATATTATTCTACAGACTGTGTCTGTGAAAAATCTTTTCTATCCTCTCATAATAGTCGACATACTGACTATTAATTTAAAAGCGTTTCGGACGATTGAGAGTGATTCCCATACCCTTAAGGGCAGTCACAGATTGGCCCTTAATAACCGGCGCGCAGTCATCAGATTAGCGCGGGAATCCTGTTTAGCAGTTTCAGAAATGCTGAAAATCCTTTCGCAGCTGCAGGCTCGCGATTTAGAAATCCCACACCTCAAACCTTATTCTCTAAATTTCAATTACCACATAACTGAAATTGATATACTGTATTTAGCTAGCAGGTCCAGCTTGCTGAGAGCTAGAGCGCAATTCTCAGATTGCGGATTATTGAGCAGACATTTATTTGCTGTAGAGAATAATAATCTTATTATTGATTCTCTGTTCCCTATACCTATACCGTATACCTCATACCCTGCACCCTATTCTCTATAGCTCTCACCTTAAACCCCATTGAAAACCTACATCCCGGGCTTGCAGGTACAGCTTGCTCGCCGTCAATTCGCAGTTGGTTCAGATTGCGTACTACCTTTATAAATAGAATTATTGGTAGGGATCTGATAGTCAGATCCGTCTCCTTGTATAGGGTTATCTTAATCTCCCTTAAAACCCACCCTGTATTCCAAAGGCCGAGGGCCGAATCGGCCAGCAACGGCACGGGCAAACACTCTTCCCCTGAAAGTAAAAATCTCGCGAAAGAAGCAGAGGGTAAAGAATCAAGATAGAGGGAGAAGTGTAGGTCGGTATCTCCACCTGTCAGTACGGCTACTGACCCCGACCCATATCCGACTGCAGCTAGTCCGCGTTGTAGCAATACTTCGCAATTATTAGGAAACCTAGAGGGTGGAATAGGTCATACTAATACAATACTTGTTATTCAAATTTCAAATTTATTCAAAATTTCAAACATTTTCATGCATTTACAAATTCATAACTGCATTTTCCATCTTTGCTTCCAGTTGTGGAGTTTTTCAGCTTCTTTTGCAATTCCGATAAGGTTGCATTCAAAAATATAATTTTCTTTGCTATTTCTTCACAGTTTTCATTATCGGGGTCATTTGGGTCCTTTGTCTACAAAAGTGATGGGAAAGATGTAAAGGTTCAAAATTTAAGGTTCTATAGTGAGGTCCACGTTATAATGGCAGTGTACGATTAGTCATGGTATTGCTATCCTTGTCTATCATTCAACAAAGCGATTAGCACTATCCTTTCCTTGCTTTGCTCTGTTGCCAGATCAACAACAGGGCCACAATGTAGAGATGTCAATGTCATTGTTTTAACAATGTAGAGATATGATTGATTAACAAAATATTTATTTATTTATTTATCACATTGTGTACAAATACTTAACATGAGGAAAGGCACAACAGGCTCATGCCCAAAACTATCCCATTTCCAATTTATACTATATACTGTCCAAATCAAAAAGTTGGTTATGTCACTCTCACTTTTGAAAATACAATTTACGCTCTTCAATACTCAGATAAACGAGCAAATTTTGAATCAAATAGATACTATTAGAGTATAGAATCGAAAAATCTAAAACATTAACTTAATAATTATTATTCAAAAAGTCTAAATCTTGAATGAAACTAGAAATTTTTAAGCTAAAAACTTACGAAAAACCACAGCTGATATGTCATCATAGTTATAAAGATTCATTATGAAATTATAGAAAAATGTCTTGCTCAATGGAATATAATTTATTATTTTAAACGAGAATGAACAGTTAATATTACATCAATAAACCTGTATCGGCTACCGTCTATAGAAGGCATTGGCAAGACAGAGGCTCGGCAACGTTGTTCTGTTTTCTTCTTCTACTGCCATTATAACATGAGCCTCACTATAGAACAAGAACAACCACAACATGATACAGTATCACCACAATATGATACAGTATCATCTCAACTTGATACACAACACTATAGAAATTCTGACTGTTTGGAGTGAATTTCACTTGGGTTAGCAATTTAGAAACTGGATAGGCAGTGCTAGTTTAATGGAAAGTATGGATGTTATTCATAAGGTTTGGTGACAGTATGAAGTGAAAATAGGAAATATTGACATATTTATTTTATTTTGTTTTTATTTTCATTCATTTATATTTTTCACAAAGAAGCACTGATTGATTGATTGAGTACTTTATTTATGTAGATTACAATATATACTGGCTTATACACTTATATACAATAGCTTACAATACAGCAAAATTATAATTGAATTGACATAATATAGACTAAGAAAATAATTATTGAACTGTATATGATATGAAAAAGCAATTGTAATATAATAACTATAGATAATAATCATATTGTATGCATCTACATAAATTGGCGGAGCTTTGGACATATCAATGTCCATTCTTTGGAAAGAATATTAAAAATATCCTGATTGGGAGGGAAGAACTAAGGATACTCCTTGTACTATTTCTCTCCCAAATTTGGATAACATTTTAAAAGTCCAAAATAGGGTTATGATTTCATATATATATATATTATTAAAGAAATAATTTTGCAGGACCAAACAAAAACAGACTTAATATTCTAAATGCACAGCTTACATGACCTATTAAAATACCTTATCGATAATTATTCTAATTTAAAAATTAAAATTTGAAATGCTAATACTCAAGTATATGAGCGCTGAGTTCTCCATATATAGGTACTCGGGTTGTATTTCTCAAATTAAATACAATTTGTTTTCCGCAACTTTTCTCTTTCAACCCCTCCCAAATTGAAGGGTTCAAAAATTGGATTTTTATTGGCTGCATGTTATCTGGTCCCTCTATTCTTACAATTTCGGGGTCGATTGTAAGCTGAAACAAATTATAAAACATTGTTCTATTATTTATAAATCATGCATTGTATTCACCTATAGTAGTTTTTCAATTTTATAAAATATATTTGGATTTAATCTTGGGGTAGTCGCGCCCTACTCAATCACACGAGCAGTCGCGTGTTGTATTTTGTACAACATCCAATTTTCCAAGTGTTATGTACTCTGTTTACTGCCAAAACATATTAATTAATTGTATTATTACTTTTCCATCTTCACATATTATTTTAAGTCTATGAACATTTGGATAATTACCACTTCATAGCCCAATAAGGTACATCAAGCAAAGCATCAATTTTGTGTTATTAGTTCGTTTACAGTCCCCGTATACAGTCTTTCCCTAAGTTATGCACAGTGCGACTGAATGGCACCTAAAGACTAAACCATTGCTCGGTTGATACTGCAACTCAGTGGAGTGATGAAGGAAAGTTTTGGAATGCATAGGTGACTCATTCACTGACACCACCCCATTCAATAGTTTTGAATAGCATAGTCCATCCAAATATCAACCAATCATTCTCCACACAATACTCTGTCTAATACTGTAGGGTTATGAGTTGTTAGTGGGCCGATTGGTGTGGATACAACACAATATTATATTATCCTAATTCAATGCGCATTCCATTCAAATATCAATCAATCATTCTCCACACAATACTTTGTCCAATACTGTTGGGTTATGAGTTGCAGGTATGTTATAATGGCAGAAAAGGAAGATAGGAGAACAGCTTTGTTGATTCTCTGCCTTGTCACTGCCTTCTATAGAATATGATTTATACCGGTATATTCCCTGTGATATTAACTGTTCATTCTTGTTTAAAATAATCAACCATATTTTATTTGTCAACAAAATATATTCTTCAATGATTGGACTAAATAATAGTTTTCCATTATTAAGACTCAATATTTTTCAATTAATTGCATTTATAGATTCTTGAGAAACGATCTGTAAACAGTGTGGAGGTGATAGAGAATAGCGCCATTTGCTTTGTGGAATGATAGACAATGATTGCAGCACCAATGTTAATCAAATACTGCCATTATAACGTGGACTACACTATAGAAGAAGAACAACCACAACATGATACAGTATCAACACAATATGATACAGTATCATCTCAACTTGATACACAACACTATGATTTGATACATTCGCTATCTGCTTTGTGGAATGATAGACAAGGATAGCAACACCAAGTCAATCAAATACTGCCATTATAACGTGGACCTCACTATAGAACAAGAACAACCACAACATGATACAGTATCAACACAATATGATACAGTATCATCTCAACTTGATACACAACACTATGATTTGATACATTGGCTATATCCTTTGTGGAATGATAGACAAGGATAGCAACACCAATGTTAATCAATTACTGCCATTATAACGTGGACCTCACTATGGAACAAGGACAACTACAACTTGATACAGTATCAACACAATATGATACAGTATCATCTCAACTTGATACACAACACTATGATTTGATACATTCGCTATCTGCTTTGTGGAATGATAGACAAGGATAGCAACACCAATGTTGATCAAATACTGTCATTATAACGTTAGACCTCATTATACATTTATTATCTTCTTACCTTATCATATTCTGTTCTCGATTTTTTTGAAAACTTAGGGCCGCTTTCTACTTTCCCCAAAATATTCCAAAACTCCGGGAAGAATTCTGATTTCTCTCTCATATCAACAATCACAGGTTGATGATACAACTCTTGTCCAAAATTATTTTCCACCAATTGATTATCAACATCCATGAAATTTGATTTGAATCTCTGTAGTTATATGTTTCTGGATTCTGTAACATAGAAATTATAAATATATTATTACAACGATCATCTATAATATAATAAATAATAAAAGAACTTGCTTATACACGTGGGGATAGGAAATTCACGAATGACGCATCATCACGTCTCAACTACTCAACTCATCAACTTGACATTTTGAAAATTATTATTTGTTCACCTAGTATGGTTAAAAGCGTTTCAGTTAGTCAAGTTTTTAATTAGTTGATAAGACCCTTGTGTAGCACGGGTTACCTTTTACTCTATATTTTTAATAAGAAAATATATTTATAATATATTATAAATAATATATAATAGTCTACATTTATAATAAAGGAAAGAACTGGTTTGTACAGGTAGGGGATAGGAAATTCACGAATGACGCATCATCACGTCTCAACTACTCAACTAATTAACTTAAAATTTTTCATATAGATTCTTAATTCACCGGTAATTGTTTTATGCCTATTTCAAATTATTCAAGATTTCAGTACGGCAAGTTTTCAGTTTGTCAAGTTTTTAATTAGAATCTCGCAGACCATTGTCTCTCTAGTCTATATAATAGAGGCAAGAATTGGCGTATACACGTAGAGGATAGGAAATTTACGAATGACGCATCATCACGTCTC
>NW_024091951.1:5000-22951 GCF_014356525.2 Nilaparvata lugens | reverse complement strand
CTTTTCAGGTAACAAACGTGGCATAATTAAAAGTAATAAATATAAAAAACATATAAATAAATATATCGACATTAATAAATATAATAAATAACAATAATAAATAACTCTTGGGTACAGTACTTCTTTTTATAAACATATGTTCAACAGACATTACATTCATTTGATTTGGGTGGCTTTGGCCAGCTGGTCACTGTTTCTACAGAATTGCTGTCGAGTTTCATAACTATTAACCTAACTGCTCAATTTTTTCTCTTAAAAAGGTAATTAACAAATTTTAATTTTACTATCCCCGCTTGTGTCCTTTTTTATCTGATGTATATAATTTAATTACATATTTAAAAATTATTCTTTTTCTTATTGCAGGTTTCTAACGGCTGGAAGGAATTAAAACATTGGATTGTTGCCACGAGGTCCTATACCAATATTAAATTTATTAAGGAAGGTTAGTAATCGGTTTGATAATAATGTTTTCATTGATTTCTTATCATATTATTTTAAATTTGACGATATAGCATGTAAAAATGTTGTGATTTACTTGCATCTTCTTGCATTCTGTTTGTAGATGTTGTAGGCTGGTGAGGTTATCTGCTGTTGGTTGTTAATGGTTGAGGCTGTCCTATTATTAATTTATCTTTCTCAAATTTAAAGCCCTTGTATCTGGTGTACTCTTTCTTCAAATAACTCCTGTTCCTTTAATAATAATTTCTTTTAATTGATGAAAAGTCTTCCATTTATTTTCTTTCAATACTATCCACATAGTGTTTTAGAACACAACTTTAGTTAATCAGGAAACAGTTTCGTAAAGCAAGATTTTTAATAGGCCACAAACTCTTCAATAATATATCCTCTAATTATTTCATTAACATCACAATTTTTAGCAAAAATCACAGCCTAATAACAAATAATTTCACCATACAAAATTTCCAAAGTCAACAAATTCCTTCAACACTAACATGGTCTTAATTACAACATCAATAGCATCACTTTTCAATATTATCACAGCCATTATAACAAATAGGTATAATATATCAGAACAATTATTATCTCCTTAATAGTATAACCTCTAATCATATAGCCAGGTACTTCCATTTTATTTATATTATTTTTTAATTCTTCTAATCTTATTAGCCACTTTCCATTCTTCATTAGTCCATCTTCCATATCCTTGTTGCCCATGCATGAATCCATAGTAGTCCGATCGGTAGCTCCAATTTTAATCCATTCATTCGATCCATTTTGCCGGTCACATCGCTGATCATAGCCTTTAAAACGTATGTGCCGCGGATGCAGGTTGTCGGCTCGCTCCTGTCCTCCTCGGTGTCGGTCCGGTGTCCTCTTCGGGCGTTTGAACCGTGCATGCGGCTTCCATCGGCGCGCGCGGTTCCTCCTTCGTCGCTTCTTCCGCCTCCGGGCCTTGCGATGCATGTTCTCCCGAATGCCGTCCTCCTCGTCCTGATGTCGGCTGGGTGTCCTCGGGCGCCTCCGTCTCCGGGCCTTGCGGTGCATGCTCCTCTCCCGAATGCCGTCCTCTCCGTCCTGATGTCGGCCGTCCGGTGTCCTCGGGCGCTTGCGTCTCCGGGCCTTGCGGTGGTCGCTCCTCTTGTCCTGCATGCCGTCCTCTCTGGTGTCGTCCTCTGGGTCCTCTATCCTGGGTTCCTTGGGGTGCCTTGGTGGGGTTGAATGATGCGCGGGTGCGGTGGCGGTCTCTTGATGCGCGGTGGACTTTCAAAGCGGATAGTATGGTGACGGTCTCCTCCTGGCAACTGTTTATTAGCAGTGATTCTTCGGTGGCAGGTTGCTCTTCGGGGGGAACAGGAAACTTAATAGAGGCTGATGCTTGCGGCTGGCTGCTTTAATTGCATGGTGGGCGGCGGGTTGTGCGGTGGTTTTTGTGATAGGTGTCTTTATGGGCTCCTGTGTGTCTGGTGGTGGGTATCTTGTGTTTCTTGTAACAAAGTTCCGGTAAATCAATTCTGAATGTGGTGTGTATGACGTTGAAATATCCTGCTTTTCTTGGTTTGTCATCATTGAGCTTGTGCTTGTATATCGGGGGTATCATATATCGTAATTTTTAGCTGTAGTTTCTCTGCGTTTGGTGGTGGGTTATCTTGTGTTTTGTTTATTTGATCTGGACGCATGCTCTAATGTGTAGTTTGTACTTATTTGATGAGGTGGCGGTTTGTAATTCTATTGTAATTATTCTGAGTGTAATCATTATTTGTGTTAAATCGATCACGGCCATAATAATAATTTCTTTTGTAGGTTTGCTGTGGATAATGATTTGTTTGACAATTTTGAAAGCTTCTATTATTCCAATTATTATTGTGTTTATGATCATTCGGTGTTCAAATTGAGGAGTAGGTCGTGAGCAATCATATGGTACTGATTCATAATTTTGGCTGTATATTGATTAAATTTTGAGTTATGTTGATTTGGTGCGTATCTCTGGTCTGAACGGTGTGGTTTGATATTGCCATCACAGACTGTATGCCATATAAAGATTTATCAGCTGTTTGCAATCAGTAATGGGTTGTGTGGCGAGTGCCATTCTAACTTGATACGGTAGCTCTTTAAAATAATACTTGCTAATGCCGATTCGTTAATGGGCTCGCTCAATTGAGAATTTTTAAACTGTAGGGCAGTGACGAAAGTGGTACATGCACCGTCTAATTAGGGTTGAAATCGCATGATATATGTCCGCTAGCACGTCCAACTGTTTACTTCTGCTCCAATACTGTTCCAGGAAGACAGCTACAAACTCATCCAATGATGTAAATTCATGGACTCTACTCCGAAAGAACATCAGGGGTTCGCCAATCAATAAACTAGTCAAACGAAGACGCCAAAAATTCCAAGAGGTGGGTGTTAATGATTGAACTAGTTTTATCTGATCTATAAATTCTTTAGGTTGGAGATAGCGGTCTGTATTGTCAAAACGGCCTAATTCATTGAAACTGTGTAGTGAATCAAACGTTGCTATGGGAGTAGGCTCTATATTCTCGTGCGGAAGTTGATGTATTTGATTTTCAAGTTGTATTAACTTCTCTTGGGCCTGTTTCCAATGACTAGAAGCTTCTGTTTCATTATCTACTACTCGGCATTTAATTCAGATGAAAATAATTGCTGTTCTCCAACGGCTGTCTCCAATGAATTAAGTTGTACTATGTTTTGGTTTATATCAGAATTTGGGTGAGCTATTTCATGAATTTGCGAAGTGTTTTGTGCTGGTAGGTTATCTATTCTTTCGTTTAACTCACAAGTGACAGTATCTATTTTTGCTGTTAAATCGGTTGTAATTAGTTCTTGATTTTCAGCGGTAGATGCTGATATTGTGTCCGCAGTTTCCTACCCGTTCTTACCGATGTATCCTTCAATGATTCCCGCATTTCCTTCATTTCCGCCTTCAAGTCTTCATTGCCATGGTCATTGTTTTTTCTAAACTATTAGAAAATGACTTGATCATCCCCTCTACTATAACCCTTCTTATTGCTTCTTGGGAGACATTTAACGGTTTATTACTGTTCACAGGATTCTTGGCGGTGATTGAAGAGATCTGGGCGTTGGACTCCATCGCGCCCCCCTCAGCGTCGATCTCCGCTACTATCGCCGTCTGCAGTGTGTCTGCTACCTTACTTTGCGTGGACGAAAAGAGACTCATATTTTAAAAATGGATTAAGTGTCAAGTGTTTGTTAAAAAAGTGAAAGTTTTGGCCAACAAGGCATTAATAAGGACACAAATGAGGATAGGCCTATGGACATTACAAGCCAGGTAACCTATTATTACTTAAGCTCTTATAATATAATAATACTATTCATTGATTCTGACTAGCAGTTTAGGCTTATAAAATATAATCTCTCTCTATAAACATGTAATTTTCACAGTACTAATAATATAAAATTTTCTTTAAAACATATAATTTCTCTCTATTTAAAGCTCTTGTTTCCCCAAAAAGTAATACAAATTTTCCTTCGCCAGTTTTCCTCACAACTCGTATAAGTTATCTATAATTTTCAATATGGTTATTGACTTAATTTCAAATAATTATACAATGGGCTTGGCTCTCATCGTCAGTCCCACGTTGGTACGACATGTCTTTCTGTCACGTTATTCTTTATATAAAAATAACGATTAGCCTCCTGCTTGGCATCAGTCGGTAAAGCATGAGATTTGATATAATTAGGTCGTGGTTTTCTAATAGTATTCAGTCTTAAAGAATCTTGATAGGCCTAGATATGGGCTTCTCCAATAACTCTTGTAATTCAATAAATAATAAATATATATAAAATGATACTTATACTATAGAGATGAGGAATAAAAAATAAATTGCACACCATGAAAATTTCACACATATATTACACAAATAATGCAAAGATCAATCGAGGCAAAAAATATATATAGAGCGATAAAAAATATAATATAAAAAATAGAACAATAATTTTATATCAGCAAAATATCACAGGCTAAACTTTATATTCTAGATTTATGGCACGAATCATTACCATGTGCCTTTATCTTAAAATCATATGCATTCCTTTGCATGTAGCTGCGACATGCACTTGCTAATACTTGTCGGCTTGGATAATTCAATCAAAAATATGTGCTCTAAGATCAGCTCGATAAATTAGCCACTAATAATCCAAATATATATATATTAAAATCTCTAGTATTTAGTAGATTTATTTGTATCGAATATATATTTTTATCTCAGGGTGCAAGATTCGGCACCTGACGGAATAGGTAGAGCCATTCATCTAGTGAATTAGAACTATGATAAATTATCGCAAATTGTATTGCAAAAAATTAAATATTGTATGCATACGTTTGATAGCCTAGATTTCGTACTTCTTTGATTAAATAGAAATTTCTAAAATATTGATCTATATTTTTCTTTCAATTAAATACCTTTAATACTAATTTTTACTTGCGCAAGTATTACTCTTATTAATTTCTCAATTTATAATAACCCTTTCGGCGAGCTAGCTTTGATCATCAGATTATTTCGAAGCACTAGGGCGCCCATCACTAAATTCAAATTTAATCACTCACGTGTCGAAAATCTTCTTGTAAGCCGCCGATGTCGATCCAACTCCATGCGGTCCGGGAATATGGTAGCCGGAATCGTCTCCTCCAAGGGGTTATAAATTTAATTAAAATGAAAAATGACTTCTGCTTCACAATAGCATCACGAAGTCTTTTAAGAAATTTAATAATTTACTTTAACTTTAATTTTTACAAAATTATTAATAAGGTACTTCGCTCTAAAATATTTGGGGTCCTCTTATGGTGGCATCTGGCTGGCGAGTGCTGGTTCTTCCTTCTCAAGTTTTACAGATCCTCTTTCCGACTTTCAAATTAGCATAAAATTTAAATATCTCAATCCTCCGCCATTAAATTCAAATAGATCTTACAAAAAATGCCAAAATATTGCTTAGATTATATGATTAATAATTTCTTTGCATTCGAGCCATATTGATAACATAGATTACACAAATTTTACACAAAATCTAGTACATTTATATAAATATATATAAATATTTTTAATTGGCCTACAGTTGCCGCCTATTAACTGCCGTTTTACTATTGGTGCATGCAAATTTTATTAGGTATTCATGCGCCTGGTAACTCTTATTTCCTGAATACATTAAATTATTTTTATTTGGTTTTTATTTATGCTCTTTGCATGCTAGTTAATATTCTATATATTAATATTAATTCCATGCTAACTAATAATTAGCCACGTGGACGGGTGTTTTTTCACATTGCACACCATCCGAATGCAATAAAGCTCTGCCAAGGGGTTTTGGTCAGATTCTACGTTCTTCGGTTTGATCGATCTCTAGGTCACCGATCCGTGAATACATCTACATAACCTCAATCTTCAAATATCTTATAAAAAATCTAATGCGTGACCTTGGAAAATAGCTGGGAAAATTGCTTCACAAACTTTTTGAATAATTGGAGAGTGACGATGAACCCTGATGTCGGAACTATAATTGGAGAATCGAGGGTTTCGATAGAAATCAATGTTACAATAGTTATTTGTGCAACTAGTGCGCAAAGTGACAGTTTGCTGCACCGAAAGAAACGTTTACGGTGAAAGAGCGGAAAAGTGATTCTTTGCGTTCTGTAATCAGTGCAGCAATGGCCACTTTTCAACGTAACTGTAGGGAAAATTTATTACTCTTTTCAGTAATTACTTCAAATACTAACTTCTATTAAAAACTTGCAGGTAACCCGTGCTCCGCAAGGGTCCAAATAAAAACTTGACCTACTGGAATCTTGAAGAATTGAAAATAGGCCTATTACCATTCTCGGTGAAGTATTGAAAAATATCGATCAATAATAAGTCTGAATAGGTAACTGAATATAGTTGACTCATAACTAAAATTGTAACTGATATAAATGTTAATGAATGGGTAACTGATATTTGAATAAGTAACTGGCTTCGGGGGATTTTTATGGATTTCATTTATATAGATTATCTAATCATCCAACTCCAAAATAAATGGTTTACTAAAAATCAATTAATTCTAAACACCGAAGACAGCACAATTATTCGAAGCAAAGTGATGTCTTTAACCTGAGGCCGCACTGCTGGATGGTTACACACAGAACAGTCATTTTGTTTTTAGTCGGAGCGTTTAGAATAAAATACATGGGCGGTTAAGGAGCAGCACACACTCTTGTCTACAATTTATCGACGGCTATTGGGTGACGTAATGATTATAACAGCTGATTTTCATTTCTGTGTATGGCCAGCTCACAAATCTTCTCCCATAAGGATTGCATGTAAACTTCGAAGGACCGTAGGAAAGAGTCCTGAAGTCGGATTATAAATTTGATAGGCCATAAACCTGGTCCTGAACATAACGAACACAACTAAAAAAAATCATCAAATTCGGTGTGCAGACATGGAAAAGTTATTGAACGTCAAAATTTGAGGCTCGATTTTTATTTATATAGATCAGGTTAGCAAGGATCCGGAAAGGAAAACAGGCTATTGCCCAAAACTTCTTCTATTTTCTAATTTTCTATAAAATCGTCCAAATATTATGTAGGTAATGTTCATTTCAATTTCTACATCAAATCACAATCTCAAAATACAAATGAGAATGGAACAAACAATTTTTAATTTAGATAGATTAATAATAAAACTTTCATAAAAACATGAAACAATCTTCAAACTCACAAAATAAAGAATAAAACTACTCAAAATTTTTAGCTCGAAAATATCATAAATATCGAAATAACTTAAATATTGTCAACGTTGATGGACCGATTCAATAAAAGCTATATCTATAGTGAGGTCTACGTTATTATGACAGTTGAAAAAGATGGGAGAACAGCGTTGCCGAGTCTGTGTCTCTGCCTTGCCACTGCCTTCTATCAGATACAAAATAATCTATGTATTTTCACCCTTATAATCATTAAACAGTATATTCACCCCATGCTTCTATTCAGATAGCTGGTAGCAGTATATCTGATGTAATATTAAGGCTGGTCACACACCGATTAGTCAAGACAAGACTAGTCACTTTTAGTCACAATACTCCACATTGCTGCTTATGACGCAGCTCACACTGATTAGTCATCGCAATTAGACATGACTCCATAAGCAACTATGGAACTGCTTCTACAAGCAATTACAAATAGAAGTATTGTGACTAAACGTGACTAGTCTTGTCTTGACTAATCGGTGTGTGACCAGCCTAACTGCTCATTCGTATTGAAATAATTAATCTTTTTTTTTGTGTAGTTGAGAAGTTGATATTGTGGTAATTATTCATATTGAATGAAAAAGACTAAGAAATTGCCAATCTGTGAATCTGTGGTTTTTGACAATTTCTTAGTCTTTTCCATTCAAAATTATCCATATTTTACTCGTCAAGGAAATATATTCTTTAATGATTCAACAATTAATCTCCATAATTGAGATTCGATATTTGGTGATCAATTTATATTATTTCTACATTGTTATAAACGATCTCACAACGTTGCAGAGCTAGAAAGAGATGACGGTATCTGCTGTGACGTATGATAGAAAGGATAGTAACTTCTTCTTCTTCTACATGCCGGCTCCGCGACGGAGATTGGCGATCATCAATGCAATTTGGATTCTATTGACTGCAGCTCGGAACAGAGATGTTGAGTCAATGTTGAACCACTCTCTCAGGTTCTTTAACCAGGATGTGTTCCTTATTCCAGGCCGCCGTCTTCCTTCAATCTTGCCCTCCATTATCAACTGCAGTAATCTGTACTTCTCATTGCGCATCACATGTCCAAAATACTGAAGCTTCTGACTCTTAATACAGTAAAGAACCTCCACTGTAGTCCCAATTCGTTCTAATACCTCAGAATTCCTCACCCTTTCTGTCCATGAAATACGAAGAATGCGCCGATACAATCACAGTTCAAACACTTGCAGCTTTAGTAACAACAATGTTAGTCAAATACGGCCATTATATCTTTTTCCTCACTGTATAATTTTCAACAATTCAATGAAATGGGAGTGTAGGTTGAGTAAATAACTTGAGCAAAAAAATCATATAAAAGAGGAAAAATAGTTTACTCAAAAGTGAGACATATCGAATTCATGAACTCTCCTCTACACAGAGTTTCATCATTGTTGAGTATTCAATCAACTAGAGAGGTCATTCAGAAATAGAATACTGTTCAACAGCTTTATTCACCTGTCCGATGATATTCATAAAACCCATCATGAGCATGATTATTCATAATCAATTTCAATACAGACTTACTTTGCTTTTGAGTGTTGAATTATTTAGTTTCATACCACTAATAATTCCACTTTTGAAATATGATTATATTCATCTCCAATATGGATTCATATGATATATACATCTAATGTGATGTATATTGGTGAAAATTGATGAATATTGGAATATTGATGAAAAATCAACTCACTGAGTCACCATCTAGTTTTTTGATATCAGTGAATTTAATATAGTTTTTATTCGATATGGATAAATAATATATAGATATTACGATATCCAAATAGTATCTCACGTCACAAGGACGGGAAGGGGCCTTTTGCAGGCGAGAATGATGTTTCCAGTCGAGGCGTTAGCCGAGACTAGAATTTCATTCGAGCACTGCAAAAGACATTCACGTCCAAGTAATGTACACTAGTAGTTCTGTGAACAGTAGACCTCACGCAGTATTCTCATCCACAAGTACCTGATTGAAACTAATAGACCTTATGGAAATACAGCAGTAGACTGGCTTCTCCACACATCTGTGTAATCACTTGTCAGCTGATTTATGATGAATAATTCTATAGTCTGATTTTTACTCTAATATTGGCGTATGTAGGAGGCTCCTTTTGCCTTTCATATTATCCTTGAAATGCAAAATCTCCTAAATCCTTGTATATACGTCGACGCGCAAGTAAAAAAGGAACATACCTGTCAAATTTTATGAAAATATATTATCGCGTTTCACCGTAAATGCGCAACATATAAACATATAATTTAAACATTCAAGCATTCAAACATTAAGAGAAATGCCAAATCGTCGACTTGAATCTTAGACCTCACTTCGCTCGGTCAACTATTTTTTTTCATAATAATCTAAAGAAGAATAATTGAGAAATAGAAAACATTACCTGCTTGTGGTGACATTACTACATGCATTCTTTAAACATAACCTAATTTACAAATTCCGAATCATGAATTTTGTGGAAGTTGACAAAACTTCCACCTGGAGCGCTGAAGTTTTTTTGTAGCAGTTTTGCTGTTTCTTTTTTGGAACTAGGAAACATACTCGACTGTAATGGAAACATATGGTTTCATTACAGTAGAGTATGCTGTAATGAGATTCATTATGTTTATTTGTTCTACAAACAGCTATTTACCGGATTGATTTCATGCATGGAAAACAGCAGAAATTGAATGACTATGACATAAAATACAGTTTCATCAAGTATTATGGAAACAAACACAGAGTTTCAAACGATAGGTAAAAAGCAATAGATCAAAGATTTTACATAGAATTTGCAGCAAATAATGTCCAGTAAAATTTAAAAAGTTCAAGAACATCAAACAAAGGAACGAATCATATGAATATTATTAGAAATTTCTTGATATTTCCAAACATATCCATAGAATTGGACTTGGACTGATAGTCTCCAATTTATTGAAGGATTGCCATACATATGACTCACTTTGTATAATTATCAGACTCTGTCTGCATATCCAGTATATTGAATATCAGTAGATAAGTAGATCCAATATGGTTTGTAGCGATATGGATGCATATAGATGTATACAATACTCAGTATTTACAATACATACCTTTATGTATATGTGAAAATGGATGAATATATTCCATTTCAATATATCTGATACATCCAATACAGTTTATCAGTAAATCCAATATGGTTTTCACGACACTTGTTAGTTTCACAACAGCTATCTGGCAGCATATTCATTGGCGGAATGGAAAAAAGACAGAAATTCTGCAACGTACGGCATTTGATTTGCAAAAGTAATGAAAAAATACGAGAGAAATATTATTTATTTCCCAGTATCCATCAGCAAAATTGGAAACCGGAGACAAATTATTGTTTATTTCATTTCTCGACGCTATGAATTTATGATGATTTTTCAGATACTCTTTCACACAACAGATGGCGAAAAGAGCGTTTTTCAATTAAAAAATATTCTCACAAAGTGCTGACTCAGCATCAGGGCTTATAACTTTGCTTTTATCGAATAAAATTTCGAAATAAATTGCACTCTCGCACGCGCTCACACCGACACCTTCACAAAGCACACGGAAAGTTTCGCTTTTTTTCTTGAATAATTTTGCGACGATGTGGAAATGAGTTTTGGCGTCGTGAGACGAGGGAATGTTGCTTTTTTTACAAAGTAATTAACACTTCGTGAGCAGCAGAGAGTGGGTTGATGCTTGATGGTGAATTATTCGTTAATTTGCTCGGAATTTCAATGATTGAGTGATGAGTTTCGAAGATGTTTTTGGATTAGGATTTTATTCAGCTAATTAATAAATTATATATTATCAATTATTGATTAATTATTAATGTGTGAGAACCGTAAATAAGACTCTCAGTACCCTTCTTCAAAATTGTTTGCTCACTAAAAAAGGGTACTGAGTTCTGTTGACCGAACGAAGTGAGGTCTAAGATTCAAGTCGACGGTTTGGCATTTCTCTTTAATGTTTGAATGTTTTATATGTTGCGCATTTACGGTGAAACGCGGTAATAGATTTTCATGAAATTTGACAGTTATGTTTCTTTTTCAATTGCGCGTCGACGTATATACAAGGTTTTTGGAAATTTCGCATTTCAAGGA
Organism: Nilaparvata lugens; assembly: GCF_014356525.2. NCBI lineage: Eukaryota > Metazoa > Arthropoda > Insecta > Hemiptera > Delphacidae > Nilaparvata > Nilaparvata lugens. The sequence goes on along the minus strand of NW_024091951.1, from coordinate 11,617 downwards.
TAATATAAAAGGAAAAAGGAGCCTCCTTCATACGCCAATATTAGAGTAAGAATCAGACTATAGAATTATTCATCATAAATCAGCTGACAAGTGATTACACAGATGTGTGGAGGAGCCAGTCTATTGCTGTATTTCCATAAGGTCTATAGTTTCAATCAGGTACTTGTGGATGAGAATACTGCGTGAGGTCTACTGTTCACAGAACTACTAGTGAAAATTTTCTATTACGTCATCAAAATGCAAATGATATTCCCGTGTAACTCAGTGAAATTAACACTAATTGGAACCCAGTGAAAAGTAGTATATTTTTCACACTGCGCTTTGACATGATTTCTTCTTATTCAAAATTGTACCTTTCTACAACACGATCAAAAAATAACCAGTGACATCTTGTTATCTTCTCATCAAAATTCAAATAATATTCCAGTAAAGAACTGTGACTAATATCTCAGTGAATAATCATATCAGTTAAGAACTCAGTAAAGAGTTTAATATTTTTACTTTCCTTGCCCTATTACCATAGGTGAGGAAAGTATTGCTTTCCGGAAAAAATAAGGTACCCCCAATTTCTTAATTTCTAAACATTTCAAGGTCCCCTGAGTCCAAAGAGTGGTTTTTGGGTATTGGTCTTTATGTGTGTGTGTGTTTGAGAGAGTGTGTTTGAGTGTATGTGCGTCTGTGAACACGATATATCTCATCTCCCAATTAACGGAATGACTTGAAATTTGGATCTCAAGGTCCTTACAATATAAGGATCCGACATGAACAATTTCGATCAAATGCAATTCTAGATGGCGGCTGAAATGGCGAAAATGTTGTCAAAAACAGGGTTTTCCCCGAGTTTCTCGAAAACGGCTCCAACGATTTCGATCAAATTCATACCTAGAATAGTCATTGATAACCTCTATCAGCTGCCACAAGTCCCATATCTTTAAAAAATTCAGGATCTATGCGAAGTTTGATTTTAGATTCTCAATTATCAGGCTTCAGATACAATTTAAACAAAAAATTTCGAGTGGGAAAGATTGATCATGAGAATCTCTACAATTAATGTTCAGTAACATTTTCACCTAAAATTAAATATAAGCTCGAAATTCGAGAAAATGTGATTATCCAATTGCAAACTGTTGGCAACTGTTGATTCTATTAAATGATTCACTATGAAGAGATATCAGACCTCGTGTGTCTCCAGCGTTATTGCTCTGTCACCAGCTGGCTTAGATCTTTGAATAGTAGACTTGAATTGCGCGGGAACACTAGCGTCAAATGATCAATTTTCATAACGGCAAGGAAAGTTGTGTGAGTGCGCCACACCGGATTTTTCACACTGTACTTAGACATGATTTCTTCTTATTCAAAATTGTCCTCCCTAGAACACGATCGAAAAATAACCAGTGACATCTTGTTAACTCCTCATCAAAATTCGAATAATATCCCAGTAAAGAACTGTGACTGATATCTCAGTGAATAATCATACCAGTTAAGAACTCAGTAAAGAGTTTCATATTTTTTCACACAGAACTCTATAATATTGCTTTGAAAAGTAGATTCACATCAAGATCCACCAAGGGAGAAATTTGAATAAAACTAGTTCGTTTTAATTAATTCTCAGAACTCAATCCGCTTCGGCAGTTCTTGGAAGTTGTATTTGCTCTTCACAAACGCTATTAACGCAATTACAGTATTTAAATTTGCATTTACATCTGAATAAATAATATTTGATTCCTGGAATAAGGGTCTGTCATTACAATCATTAGCATCCTATTCCTTTGGGACGGTAAACTGATGTTAGTTATTATAATGGACAGAGTTGGTCAAAGTTTTGAATGTATAAATACAATAATTTTCTATGATGTGATTTAAATTGCAATTTCTCAGAGGGTTTTACCATAGAGAAACGATAGCATAAGTAGATATCCCATGGTATAGGGCGTTTATGTCGCAACTTTTACTGTTATCTCAAGCCGATAGTTCACGTAGTTCTTTCTGACGCTGGTAGTCTCTCAAATTGTGCCGTTCATACACTTCCACCCCAACAAAACAGTAAAAATTGGCAATAATCGACAGTAATCGGCTTGAGATAACAGTAAAAGTTGCGACATAAACGCCCTATACCATGGGATATCTACTTACGCTATTGTTTCTCTATGGTTTTACTTTAGATTATGAATGAATTCTATAGTGAGGTCCACGTTGAAATAGCAGTGAAGAAAGATAGGTGAACACCGATGTAGATTCTCTGCCCCTTTGGGACGCAGTACCAGCATTAGTTATTACTAGTAGTTCTGTGAGCAGTAGACCTCACGCAGTTCTCTCATTCACAAGTATCTGATGTCACCTGTTTGAAATGTTAACAAACTCGGTTCACGTTTGAATTTGTATTTCAGTATCGGGGACCGAGCTTCGCTCTGGAGTACAAAAGGATAATAAATTTATTACGAAGGAAGAAATTATAATAACATTCATACAGAAATGTTCTATCTGATCACAGTGAATTGAGATTAATTCCCAGAGGAATACAAAAATTTCCCCAACAAAGGCCCAGTAGCACAAAAGCCGGTTGAATTTTAATCCTGATTAACTTCACGTAAACCAAATCAGAGATGACCATTTCAAAAAGATGGATCTACTGGAATTAGTCAGGATTGAAAATCCTCTTTGAAAAAAGTTTGAACTTTTTATGAGAGTTCAAGCTGTTCGAAATTTGTCTTTGAACTCGACGAATGTACGTTTTTCAACTTTGAACTCTCATAAAAACGTGAAATAAGGGAGCACATTATATGAATATTATTGGGAATTTCTTGCTCTTTCTAACCATGTCCTTGGAGCTAGATTTTAGCTGATAGTTTTCTAGTTGACCGAGAGAAGTGAGGTCTAAGATTCAAGTCGACGGTTCGGCATTTCTCTTAATGTTTAAATGTTTGAATGTTCATATGTTCATGTGTTGCGCATTTACGGCAAAACGAGGTAATAGATTTCTGACAGGTATGTTCCTTTTTAAATTGCGCGTCGACGTATACACAAGGTTTTTGGAAATTTTGCATTTCAAGGATAATATGAAAGGAAGAAGGAGCCTCCTTCATATACCAATATTAGAGTATAAAAATCAGGCTATAGAATCATTCATCATAAATCAGCTGACAAGTGATTACACAGATGTGTGGAGAAGCCAGTCTATTGCTGTATTTCCATAAAGTCTATACACACACACAACACACACACACACACACACACACACACACACACACACACACACACACACACACACACACACCACACACACACACACACACACACACACACACACACACATACAGACCAATACCCAAAAACCACTTTTTTGGACTCAGGGGACCTTGAAACGTATAGAAATTTAGAATTTGGGGTACCTTAATTTTCTTTGGAGAGCAATACTTCCCTTACCTATGGTAATAGGGCAAGAAAAGTAAAAGGTGCCTCCTTCATACACCAATATTAGAGTATAAAAATCAGACTATAGAATTCATCATAAATCATTCATCATATCACCTGACAAGTGATTACACAGATGTAATCAATACTGCGTGAGGTCTACTGTTCACAGAACTACTAGTAAACAACTTTTTTCAAAAATATCGAAAAATCGAAATATCTCGAAAACTAGGGTCAATAAAAGAAAATTTTACTGGAAACTTTTTGTTGAAATTAAATGTAGAATCTATGGTCTTTCGCTGTTACACTTTTCGTGAGACACCCTGTATATTATTTACATATTGAAAAGCTGAGAGAATGCACATTTCCCTAACACAGTTCCCAGTTCGCATTGATCCGGAAAAGACGGTAATGGTATCGTAATGCTAAAATACAGACGGTAATCTCTTCCTCACTAAAACCTGTAATGTAGTGTCATTACTAGGTTTGTAATATCTCAGTTCTTGGGGTTTTTTATTCCGTAGCCTCAGCCCAAGTACGCAGTATTTCAAATCAAAAAAATCTGGTGTGGCGCACTCACACAACTTCCTTGCCGTTACAAAAATTGATAACCTGACGCTAGTGTCCACGCGCATCTGAAGTCTACAAATTCAAAGATCTGAGCCAGCTGGTGTCAGGACAATAACGCTGGAGACACACGATGTCTGCTATCTCTTCATAGTGAATGATTTCATAGAATCAACTGTTGCCAACATTTTGCAATTGAATAATTACATTTTCTCAAATTCAAGCTCCACTCGAAATTTTTCGTTTAAATTATATCTGAGACCTGATGATTGGAAGTCTAAAATCAAACTCAAAACAAACCAGCGCATCTGAAGTCTACAATTCAAAGATCTGAGCCAGCTGGTGTCAGGACAATAACGCTGGAGACAAACGATGTCTGCTATCTCTTCATAGTGATGATTTCATAGAATCAACTGTTGCCACATTTTGTAATTGAAATAATCACATTTTATCGAATTTCGAGCTTCTTTTCAATTTTAGGTGAAAATGTTATAAGACATTAATTGTAAAGATATCCATGCTCAATTTCTTCCACTCCAAAATTTTCTGTTTAAATTGTATCTGAAGCCTGATATTGGGAATCTAGATATCAAACTTTGTGATGGTGAGGAGCTCCTGAAATTTTACAGATATAGGACTTGTTGCAATTGATAGAGCTCATCAATAACTATTCCAGGTATGAATTGATCGAAATCATGGAGCCGTTTTCGAGAAAATCGCGAAAAACCCTGTTTTTGACAATATTTTCGTCATTTTAGCCGCCATCTTGGATTGCATTTGATCGGAATTGTTCGTGTCGGATCCTTATAGTAGGACCTTAAGTTCCAAATTCAAGTCTTTCCGTTAATTGGGAGATGAGATATCGTGTACACAGACGCACATACACTCATCACACACACGTACCACACACACACACACACACACACACACACACACACACACACACCACACACACACACACACACCACCCACACACACACACACCACACACACACACACACACACACACCACACACCACACATCACATAATACAGCCAATACCCCAAAAACCACTTTTTCAGAATCAGGGACCTGAAACGTATCGAAATTTAGAAATTGGGGTGCCTCAATTTTTTTCGGAAAGCAATACTTTCCTTACCCATGGTAATAGGGCAAGGAAGTAAAAATCAGACTCTAGAATCATTCATAATAAATCAGCTGACAAGTGATTACACAGATGTGTGGAGAAACCCGTCTATTGCTGTATTTCCATAAGGTCTATAGTTTCAATCAGATACTTGTGGATGAGAATACTGCGTGAGGTCTGCTGTTCACAGAACTACTAGTTATCAACTTTCTTTCAAAAATATCGAAAATCGAAATATCTCGAAAACTAAGGTTGATAAAAGAAAATTTTACTGGAAACTTTTTGTTGAAAATTTAATGTAGAATCTATGGTCTTTAGCTGTTACACTTTTCGTGGGACACCCTGTATATTATTTACAGATTAAAAGCTCAGAGAAATCCACATTTCCCTAACACAGTTTTCAGTTTGCATTGACCCGGAAATAAATCTTTCGCACCTAGGCAGAAAATGAGATTTTTCCGGCTCGAAAAACGGTTTTCAAGTCCGAGGCCGTAGGCCGAGGACTAGAAAAGATTGAGAGAGCCGAAAAACATTTTTGCCCGTGGTGCGAACGCTATTTTTCGCCACACAAAAAAATAAACAATATATTATATATATATGAGAATAGTTGTTTACCTAACACTTCCGAAAGCAGAAGTGGAAGGTGATAGCTCTAGCAAATCTGAGGTAATCTGAATATCAGGAAATTGTCCAAGTATTTTATTTTTTTATTCTGATTTGTCTGAATAACCTAAAAGATGATGTTCAATTATGTGGGAGGTTTTTCGTTTATTCTTTTTTATTCTTTCAAATGACAATAAGATGATATTATTAAAAAAATGTTTTGGTTTTGAAAGTAAGAATAATAAAAAATTTTTTTGATCAGCTGTTTTAGCCACACTTGAAATTTGGCCAATCTGAATTAATGTCAACATCAACAATGCTTGTTGTCGTCGACTGCGGAAAGTTTAGGTTAGAAGTTCTATCCTACTCTGAAAATGAATTTGAATAGTTTATTAAAATGTTTTCATTATTAAGTAATGAACACAAATATGAAAAGTCTTTTGATCAGCTGTTTTTGATCCCTTTTCTCAGTTCCATGTTAGCGGCTGGAAGGGTACTCTTTCCGGCCTAGGCCGGAAAGAAACCTGTTCTGACGTCAGACGAGAGTCGTCTGCAAACAATGTCTTTCAGATCTACGTAGGGACTGGAAAACAGCTGCTTTCTGTGCAGTGTGGCGAAAAGACGGTAATGATACTAAGAAGATGTCTTCCTCACTAAAACCTGTAATGTAGTGTCATTACTAGGTCTGTAATGTCCCATGTTCTTGGAGTTGTTTATTCCGTAGCCTTATCCCAAGTTCTCAGTATTTCAACTCGAAATATTAATCTGATTACTCGAGAAACGACGAACACTTTCGACTGGAGAATTACTTGAGAGACGACAGATACTCTTTTGACTTGAGAATTACTTGGGAGACGACAGACTTGTCAGCTTTCTCATTGACAAAATCCTATCATGCGATATCTTGCC
>NW_024091951.1:0-2500 GCF_014356525.2 Nilaparvata lugens | reverse complement strand
AGAGTAATATGGAATAGAGAGAAGGATAGAGTGATTATAATGAAATATGGAGGGATAGGGAGAGAGAATTGAATTGCTACCTCCTGCCTCCTTTTTGAGTGTGTGTGTGTGTGTGTGTGGTGTGTGTGTGTGTGTGTGTGTGTGTGTGTGTGAGAGAGAGAGAGTAGAAGTGAGAGAAGGAGATTCCAGGGTTTGACTTTGTTGACTTTGGAACATCAGCCTCTCATTAAAATGTTTTGCAGAGCAGTCAGTCTTTCAAATCTTGAGATAAAATAAATGTCAAAACCTGTAAAACGGAATGACATGATGACATCATTTATCTCTTTGGGGAAAATGATGGTGAACCGTGCACTTCAAAACAAGACTAAATTGGGAGATGAGATGATGATGATGATGATGATGATGATGATTGTAGCCGGTGCTAATGACTCTTGTTTGATAATCATTTCTCAGAGCCGTTTCTCATTCCATAGAGCCTTATTCCTCAGATGTTTCGATTTCCTGACAATCAGTGAGATAACAGAGAAGTCAATCAGAAATATTCTATGAAAAAAAGTAAGCCACCAGGTCTCGAGGAACCAAAGCCTGTCAAATTTCATGAAAATCTATTGCTTCGTTTCACCGTAAATGCGGTACATAAATATGAACATAAATGAACAATCAATTGAAAATTATTGCAAAAATAGCAATTACAAATCATTGATTGTCAATTGATTTTTCTATTGCAAAAACAGCTTTTTGGGGAGTGTCCCAACCTGGGCGAAATTCAAAACCGTCGACTTAAATCTCAGACCTCACTTCGCTCGGTCAATAACTTCACACAGGAGCAGAAACACAATAACCTCGCCGCTACTATACAATGTGAGATTCACTTCTTATGGATAGCAGTAATGCTTGCCATTTAACCAATTCAAACCAATGCTGACACTCTAGCGTGAATGTCTCTATAAATGGGAAATTTGGCGTTTTTGGGAAAAATGGGAAATTTTTAAGGCGGCAGAGCGTTTGTTTTTGATCCCTTGGATCACTCGCCTAAGCTGCAAAAGCGGCTTCACTTTTAATACACTCTCTCTAGCAAGAAACAAACTCTGTTCGTCTCACTCCTTCCTCACCTCTTCATCCTTCATCACTTTCTCTCTCTCTATTCTACGGACACAATATCACTCCCTCTCTCTCTCCCTTTTCCTCCTCTTAATCCTCCTCTACATCCACATTTTCCTCCTCCACCTTCTGCCTCACCACTTCCTCCTCTCTTTATCCTCCTCTCATCATCCATCTCTTTCTCTCTCTATTCACGGACACAATATTCTGTTTTCTCTCTATCCTCTCTTTTGTATCTTTTTCCTTTTCTTCACCAACGGACTCGCGGACTCCGTTAACGTACTCTCCTAACTCCCCACCTTCTCCTTCTCCTCCTTCTCCACCTTCTCCACTTCCTCCTTCTCTCTATCCTCCTCTTCATCATCCATCTCTTTCTCTCTGTATTCACGGACACAATATTTCGTTTTCTCTCTATTCCTCTCCTTTGTATCTTTCTCCTTCTTCCCACGGACACGGAATCCGTTAATCTCCTCCTGCTCCTCCACCTTCTCCTTCCACTCATTTTTCTTCTCTCCATCGTACATCGCTTCCTCTCTCTCATCTCTCATCTCTCATCTCTTTCATCTTTTTGGTAGAAAGTTAGTGGGAAGGATATTTTGAATACTCTTTCCGAAGAATGGACATTGATATGTCCAAAGCTTCGCCAATTTATGTAGATGCATAACAAAATTAACTATTTTATCTATAGTTATTACAAATTGCTTTTTTCATATCATATACAGCTCATATAATTTTCTTAGTTTATATTTGTGAATTCATCTATAATTTTGCTGTAGTTTAAGCTATTGTATATAAGTGTATAAGCCAGTATATATTGTAATCTACATAAATAAAATAATCAATCAATCTGTGGACACAATATCTCTCCTCTCCTCTCACCCTCTTCATCGTCTCTCTCCTTTCACGTAATCAAAATCTAGCACAGTCCAGGCAGAGATTAAAACCGTGTATGGTGAGGTCCACGTTATAATGGCAGTGGTTTTGCTATCCTTGTCTATCATTCAACGAAGCGATTTCTTCATCTGTCTCATGCTACTATAATAATATTTTTTCTATTCTCTTTGATTATCTCATTATTCGATTCCTTGTCATGAGTTTCCAACTCTCTTTGACGAATAAATTCCACCTTCAATTTCAATAGAAACATACTCTCAACCGGAAGTTCATACCTTGAGAGAAGAAACATGACATTTCTTCATAATTACCTGCAACATACCTGCAACATACCTACAACATACCTACAAAATACCTACAACATACCTATAAAATACCTACAACATACCTACAACATACCCACAACATACCTACAACATACCTACAACATACCTACAACATACCTACAACATACCTACAACATACCTACAACATACCTACAACATACCTACAACATACCTACAAC
>NW_024091950.1:0-17273 GCF_014356525.2 Nilaparvata lugens | reverse complement strand
AACACAATTGGTTTGATGTGCAAGGTAGACAGAACATAGAAATCATTATTCAAACAACAACCAACCACCTAATGACTCACTAAACACTAACTAATGAATAATCCGCACAAAAAAAACAAAACCCACTCTAGTACATGTAGACCACATTATAAGAAAATGGACACATTATAAGAATTTTTTGTAACTAACTATTGTTTGTAATTGTAATTTATCTAATATTTTCTGTAATTGATGTAGTAGTTCTATTTTTTTGGTAAATAAAATTATTTATAAATTTAAAAATTATTTATTATGATCTATTAATCATAAACTGCTTGGGATAAGAGAAGAGAAACAGTTCATGATAAATAGTTTAGACTTTGAGACTAGAGGTGGGAAGAGTAGATAGAGACGAGACGATAGTTGGGAGTTGGGAATAAAAATATTGAAAACTATTCCAGTGAACATGTATAGAATATAATATTGAATTCTTTCAGAACACTAGTGTGCCGAGCACACTCTTTTAATTCAGGCCTTTTCCCAAGTTATAATAGTAAATTTAATACGCAATAGACTAGAGCCATTATTGTAAGTGAGTTAGCGAAATAAATTATTTTCTCTCTCTATTATGAACGGCCATGACTTCGAGTTCCCATGATAGATATTTAAAATTGTGGCTCCGAGTCGTCGAGGAATGTAGATTATGGAATTATCTCTAAACTTAGCCTTCTGTCGCGACATAAAGTGCGATAAGTTGGAAAACAGCAAGAAATGAAATTATAACAAACTACCGATTTTGCAGTTACTATTTGGTCCAAAGGCTCTAGAAGCCACGCGACGATTGGTCAAATTGATTCCCTTCGCCCAATAGGAGACCTGTTTCTAAATACAGTAGTGGGGATTCCCCAGTCGAGAGACCAGATTACGTTTTGGACGACACTTTGCTAGGAGCACTACGAGAGTAAAGATGTAGTCATTATGTTCCCCCTTTTTGGGCAAGTTTATAAGTTTATATAATTAGTTAATGTAGGAGCTAGTTTTATTTTTATTAATGTTTAAATTTTCTAGTAGTGCCATGTCCTGAAAGGTTTAATTGTGTTTCTTCTTCATGTACGAATAATTGCTTCTTCAAATAACCGCTAAGGTACGTAAAATAAGGTTAAAATATAATTTAGGGAATTTAATTAATTGAAACTTCAATCAAAGAGTATTTTATCAACAAAGCCTGTAATTTTCAAGTTAATAATATTGATTGAGAATAATCCTTTTGATTTTATTAGTGATGGAAGATACTTATAATTTTTTCTAAAGAAGTATAGAAAGTTTTCAGTTACGTTACATTTGAGTTATTGTTTCTGGAGATATATTATCGTAGAGTATTGCTGAAAGTCAGGAAGATAGCCTTTAAATTGGAATGAAATTTTTAAGATTAAGTTCATATTGGGTTCATGACATTTTATAATTTATATTTTTCAGACTCTGTTTTCTTATGTCATTAAGGCTTTCGAATGATTTAGTAAATTTTTATGATAGAATTCTTAATAGACGAAGAAGAAAGTTTTTCTTTTCCAGGAAATTAATATTAATGAATGTTCAAATTTTAATACAATTTAAATTATTTTCTATGTGTCTACTAATTTTATTAATTAAAGGTAAAAACTATCTACAAGATGAGTCTTATAAGGCAAACATTATTTTTACCTTAATTGAAATTTTCAATATTTTTTTCTTTTATTGTGTTATAAAGTGTCTTGTTTTATTTTGTGATAAATTCATAATTCTAGTTGATACTCGTTTTTGGACTTGTATTTGTAGGTAAATCAAATCATAAACTCTGGAATGTTCATTTTTAATTAAGGTTCTGAGCAGTTTTGGGCGAATGCCCGTTATTTACACTTGGATTGCGTCCTAAAGTTCATAAATAATAAATAAAATAAATGTTGGCTAGCGCACAAGTTTCCAACAATACTAGCCGAGCTACTATATGAAAATCATATTTGATTTCGCAAACCAAACGAAAAATATCATATAAGTTAGCATCATTTCAATCTGAATTATTCCTTTTCTAAGAGTATTATATCAATTTATGTAAAAGTTAACATCATAATTAATGAAGTATTCATTTTCTAAAAGCATTATATTAATTTATTACGGGTGTTTTCATAAATGTTGCATTGTATATTAATGACACTCTGGCAAGTAATTTGTTTTAAATCTGTTAATTTTGAGAATGAAATCAGAACGTCAAGATAAAATCTAAATTGAATAACAGAATAAACTCCTGTTTTAGCTTTTGATGAATTGTAGGAAGAGTTAGAAATTAATGCTGTAATACATTTATTTACAGCGGTTCATGTGTGTCCCCAAACCAACTTCTTGTACTACCACCCCTTTGGTTCCGCAACTTTATGTAACACAGCTTCAAGACACCCGTTCAGACGACAGGTCTAGGGACGTAAGAGGACGTCGCCGTCAAGCCAAATTCAACCGGTAAAAGTTCACCGCCAAAAACAAGGTACTGTAACCCCGACGATAAAGCAACGTACAGACCAACGAAAGTGCAGTGTAGTGAAACAAAGGTTCATTCGAGAATGTCAATCAAAAGTGGGGATTCAAAATTATTATGAAATGGGTTATATGGGTTACTATCGACGAAACTTGGGTTCAACGGGCTTTTCTTTCTTGAGTAATTTTATGTTGAAATTAACTTGTTATTTGATGACTGATATTGTTTGGTTTTGTGACGTATTGCTATCTAAAAGGGGATAGTAATGCGCCCCCGAATCAGATGAAGAATGTCAACAAAGTAACATGAAATTGTTGTTTCTGTTGTTCGATTTTAGTTGCCAATGTTTATTGAAGCTGTTTGTATTTTTCAATTATTTCAAAGTGTAGTGTTAGTTTATAGTAGAAACCTAGTAAATCAGGCATGGCAAGATTAATTGAAGTTTTCTTGACTCTAGCCCGTTCACCTGCATGAATTAGGTATAGACTCAGGAATTTTCTAGATGTGTCGGCCTATTTCTAAATTCTAAATTTTATTCAAAATTTATTCAAGGTCAGGCACACTGGAAAGAAAGCTACGTTAATGTAAGTAGTGCAGAATGAAATATTTGAATAAGAGAAAAAAAACTCGAGTTTGTTGATGTATTCCAGAGGGTAGATTTGGAACCGTATAGGCCTATGGATGAACAGTAAACTTACAGTGATAGAGTAATTTCTCCTGTTATTTTTCAAAAATGTGTCCACCTTATTATTAAAATAATAAATTGATAAATTAGTAATGAATAGAATCAAAAACAAAGGGAATTCTGAGAATCTACATTTATTTTTTAAACTCATGATTACTTTTATTGCAAATTGATAATTTTTAATAATTACATGAAACAAAAACAATAATATTCAACAAAGTAAACGTCCGAAACATGTCATACAGAGAACACAATCAGAAAATAACTAATTGTGAATACGGAAAAACGGGAAAATATAGCCTGAGAAACCCTTACAAACTCCACGCTATTGTTAGCATGCAAGTCATTAAAACAAATTGTATTGTCTCACTCTGCAACGCTCTGTTCTTTTTACCTCGGGCACTACTGCACAACTAATTCCAATTTTAATCAACGCTGTTACTCGTTATCGTTGTATACTTCTGTTTATATCTATATATTTTTCTCAACCATACTGTACCTATACTCTAACCATATTATATACTTTGTTTGTAGACGTATATGTCTATACAACTCGTAAACAATCTTTGACGAATTATATGTATATCTCTAGATATAGCTATGTATTTTTCTCAAACATACTGTATCTACTCCATACTTTGTTTGTAGACTTATATATATTTACAACTTGTTAACAATCTGTGACAATCTATGTATGTTTCCAGTTACATTATATGTGTTTGGAAGTTTGTGTTTCTTCCCTTGTATCAAATCCTCTTAAATTTCGTTCCAAGTGGTGATTGAGTGAAATATTTCTAATTAATTATTCAATCCAAGCCATATAAATTCAAAGTTTATAGTTTTTTCTAATGAATAATGACGATTGTCTCAACATATTGTATGTTTTATGACAATAAACGATGATTTGATTTGATGTTAATTTTGGACAAAATTGTACAGAAATTCACACGTGAAAGACTAACCTTATCTTGGACTGTCAGTGTCATCACCCAATTTTGGGAGAAAAATAGCACAAAGACTACCTTATTAGTTTATCTACCAATGTTATTATACAGTATCAGTGTTATTTTTATTGTAAATAAATAAAAATAGAATAAACGTTTATGTATTTTTCTCAGAAATACTGTATCTACATTATATACAGGTGAGCTATGTTTCTACAGTGAGATTCACGTTATAATGGCAGTGGAGAGAAATAGGAGAACAACGTTGCCGAACCTCTGTCTTGTCAATGCCTTCTATAGACGGTAGCTGATACAGGTTTATTGATGTAATATTAAAACACAAAGGAACACATACGGTCATTTTGACCGATAAGCTTATATTAAGACTTTTATAGCTTTTCGTCTACTTTTGTAGACTTTTTTCATGAAATATATCATCAAGGATCAATTTAATTAGTAATACTGCTAGGTTCCAGGGGATGCACTCATGCTGGAAATCTGGGTTTCGAAAGCAAATTGTATAATGTACATCCAGGTAGTGGTTATCCAATATCCAGTCTAATAATAATAATGATTTTGTATACAAACACATTATTTTAGAGTTTACTTGAACATTATATTGCTATTTTATATTAATATTAGTAATGAATAATTAGCGGCTCTAGAGTATCACAAGTGGGTTGGGATATGAGGTTAGCATACTAAATGAATACGACTATTTATTATATATCAAACTCCGTGCCTTGAAAGGCACTATGTGCTATAAAGGCGTGTCTTTAGTGGGGAGAAAGGTACTATGATTGGCTGGCTTCACACTTGTTTTTGGCAATAAATAATTTATTTACTTATTTATATTCCCAGATATCATCTATGTCTTCCATCCATCAGATCCATTTACATCTATGTTTCTATGTTTGAGTGTGTTGGACTTTGAAACTGTATTAATATATTTATACTATGTTTCTAGACATGTGTATCTACACGAGTGCAACTCGTTTAACAATATGTCACAATATATGTATAATCCCAGATATCATAAATGTTTCCATTTATCATAGATGTTTCTTTGTCTGAGTGTGTTGGACATACATACAGATTAAAAGATGTATACATATATAATCTATTATTAGCGTATCATCTATTCAATCATGTAACATAATATATATTCATTTAGTATCCATGACCGAACCTTCAAAAGGGGCGAACTTCAGTTGTATAGCTACCGCTCAACAAGCTTTATATCGAATGTATGCAGTGCATTCGAGGTAGTTGCAACAAGGGTAAGGGAAAGGCCTCCCTTTCAGGGTAGTAGTTACCTTTGACAAAACACTCACAACATTCGACAACATTGACAGCTCTCATCAACACGTTTGATTTGAGCGATTTTTGTCTAGGATAGCGCTGCGCGTCAAAGGGTTGAGGCAAGCTATAAAAGCTGTGATTCTGTGTGTTGTGTTCTGAACGAGGTTGTGAGAGAGAGAGAGAGAGAGAGAGAGTGTGTGTGTGTGAGAGAGAGTGAGAGAGAGAGAGTGAGTGAGAGAGGGTGTGAGTGAGAAAGAGAATGATAGAGAGAGAGAGAGACAGAGTGAGAGAGAGATTGATTGAGTACTTTCTTATGTAGATTACAATATATAGGCTTTTACACTTATATACAATAGCTTACAATACAGCAAAATATAGATGAATTCACATAATATAGACTAAGAAAATGATTTGAACTGTATATGATATGAAAAAAAGCAATTGGTAATAGCTATAGATAATATTGTTATGCTTCTACATAAATGGCGGAGCTTTGGACATATCAATGTCCATTCTTTGGACTAACTCTCTACCAAAACGTTAATTCCAATAATTAAACTGAGTATTTATTTATAAATGGAAATATTGTAGAAGTTTTAATTATATGAATATTTGAGAGAAAAAACAGAAAATCAATAAAGTAAAATAATTATAAGGTAGATAAGATCAAATTATTGATTAATAAAATGGAGTAGGCTGAAAGTAGATCAGGGTAATCAACTTTCAGTAATATACAGCAGTATGCAGTGCATAGTTAAAATAACATGAGTTTATATATTATATATGTGCAATTTATTCTATAACAGGTTTATAGGTTTGTATTGATGGGATGGGTGAGGGATGGTTGTCATGTGATCGTTCTAGGGCTGGACAGTTTCAGTCATTTGTTCCAGAGAGAGAGAATAGAGAGAGAGAGAGAGAGAGAGAGAGAGAGTGAGACAGAGTGAGAGAGAGAGCGTGTGATAGGGTGAGCGTGAGTAGGAGAGAGTTTGTTCAAGAAAGGGAGAGATGGACAAAAATAGATGCATTTTTATTTACACTTAACAATAATAAAAGTGAGGGTAAAAGAGAGTGAGAGAGATTGATTAATTGATTATATGCCTCTATCAAGGGTGGAGTTAGGACTCTAGAACCTCTCTGCCAGGTCCTCTCTGGAATTGAAGAAAGTGAGAGACTGCAGAAGTTTGTGAGAGGAGGAAGTGAGAGGAAGAGAGAGAGAGAGTGGGAGAAGTGTGAAGTGCAGACACTGCAGAGGTGTGGAGGGAGAAAATGAGAGAGATAGTATGATTAGATTAGATTAGATTGGATTTATTCATTTTATGTTACAATATTTACTGGCTTATACACTAATTGACATTAAATGACGATAATGCTAGTTATTCAACGAATTTAACAAAGTATGAATAATTAATCAATGAGAATAGATATCGAATGCAATTAGAATAACGATAATATAATAATGTGATGTAACTTCATAAATCGGCGGTGTTTCAACAAAAAATTGTCTATTCTCTTAGAAGGATATAAAATATCCTTCCCATTAACACACGACCAAGTAGAGAGTGAGAGATGAGTGAGAGAGAGAGAGTGCTAAAGAGCATAGAAAAGTATGAGAGCGAGTGAGAGAGAGTGAGTGATAGAGAGCGTCGAAAAGTATGAGAGCGAGTGAGAGAGGGTGTGACAACAGGAGTGTGTGACAGAGAGTGAAAGAGCAGGAGTTTGTGGGAGATTGAGTTAGATAGACAGCGTTGAGTTATGAGAGAAATAGAGAGTGTCTGTGGAAGGGAGAGGGTTCGTTCACTACTAAAAGCTCCAATTTTACATGATAGTGTAAAAATCAGGTCAGATCCCTCTTTGAGCCACTCAATGGAAGCGATATCATTGAAACTGCACCCTGGCTACAACTAAAACAACGTTAAAAGAGGTGAAAGTATTGAGATAAAAATCAGATAGAGTGATACTGGAAACCGTTGAGGTAACTGATTGTTCTTGTAATCACAATCTAGGTTTGATTTTACAGGTTCTGAAGTTCATGAGAGGGGTTTTCATTCACAATCTGATTGTAACTTGGAAAATACTGATGTGATGTGATCAATTTCATGTTATGCAATTGGCGAAGATATGTCGAGTGAGAATCCTTTTCACATTCACAATTTTTTCTAAAATAATATTTTCTTCGGTTTGCTTGTATGTACGACGATATAGTACACATACTTTCATCAATAAACTTTCAATCTCCAACACATATTCTAGAGCCGCGTTTACACCAGAACTGTATACTGAGTTTTCAACAAATCGCGACCAATTTGTTGTCAATTACTTGAAAAGCACTGCAACATATAGTTGTCTACTTGTGGGCGAACTTGTTTTCCTTGTTGTACCCCACACAGTATGAAAAACACTGAGAGAGTTGGCAACAAAATGTTCTCAATATCTATTAAGAAAATCCAAATCAAATGCTGCAAATCACCCCGAAGACTTCTGCTACTGCAAATATTGACTACAGGGTGAACAGCTAGATGGAAATTCGATGAGAGCTACTATCCAAAAATTATTTGCCAGCCCGGGAATCAAACCCGGTACCCAATTACTAGTCAGGTATGCTTGCCCTGACACCAAACTGACAATCTCTGGAAAGCAGTTAAATAAGAATAATTATCCATAATTGGCATTCGATTGAAAGAAATTTCTCATTAATTTCCATATGTAAAAATAATGTTCTCAGTCACACCTCTACAAGAACACGCCGATTTCGCTCTCTCAAATCTGACAACTTTTGTTGCTCTACATTTAAGAACAGCAACTCGCTATATACAGGAAATTTACAACTTCTTGTAGTAGTATTATTTGTAGTAGTATTTATTTGTAGTAGATGAGATGTGATCAATTTAGTGCAATTGGAGTCGAGCCACGTCGATTACGCTCTCTCAAATCTGACAACTTTTGTTGCTCCACATTTAAGAACAGCAACTTGCTATATACAGGACATTTACAACTTCTTGTAGTAACATTTATTTGTAGTAGTATATAAAGGAGCATTCTGGCGCACCATGCGCCATAATGCCACTTTTCACGATCACCCAAGAAGGTGACTAACTCAACCTAACCTAACCTATTCAAAGTCAAAAAATACCTTGAAAAGAGGCATTCTGGCGCACGGTGCGCCAGAATGCCCCTTTTTATACGACTATTTGTGAACAACATTTTATTGATAACTCTGGTCTGAACACAGCTCTAGAACCATTATACAAATCAAGCTCGTTTGCAAACAAAATTGACTTACTCCTTTGTCCTATCCATCAGGATAAAATCAAAGTACATATGGAAAATCCTTTAGTAATGATTATATTTATCATTGCGAATCACAAATCGACTGTCTGCCATCATGCATGCAATTAATAATGCAAAATTCAATGTGAATTACTATATTTTCTTGCTATTTTTCTTCACCGCTTCCGATAGGATAGCTGATGGAATATCAGTTGTATTTTGAGCGATTTCTATAAACCGGGGGGCTCACTAGTTCAATTATATATCGAGTGAAATATATCTGAGGTATTCTTCCTCTCATTTATCATGAAAATCTCCTTCTTCTGAGAAACCGTTTTCTTTTTCTGATTTCCGGTCTTTAAAATAGCTTTGGGGATTGAAATTTATCAAAAATATAATTAAAATTCATCTTGATAATTGTGTTTAGTTTTGAGACCACCTTCTTCTTGGTCTTCCAACGTCTCTCTTACCTGCTGCTTTACATTTGAGAGCTTTCACAGGGATTCTACCGGTTGGCATTCTGTCTATGTGCGCTTTCCATGTAGTTAGAATTTTTTTATTTCTTCATTTAGTGGCTCAACCTAAATCTCCTCTCGATCCTCCTCATTTCGGAGTTGATCCAATCTTGTGCATCCTTCTACACTCCTTAGAAAGCGCATCTCAGCCGCTTTGATTCTGCTGATTTCTTTTCTACCTAGAACCCATGATTCGCTTCCATAAGTCAACACTGGGATAGACATGTCTCATAGAATTTCAACTTTGTGACTCTCCTTACTTTATTTTACAATGTCCTTTGAATTGTTCCACAAATATATTGGAATTTTTTCATCTGCAAATACTGTTCACAAAAATATCTCATTCACCATATTTACAATTATCACTATGCTGGAAGTTCATTATTATCAGCTCATATTTGACATAGTTTTTAATCAAATTTTACTACGTCCTTAGGCTACAATATTGAAAATTCAGGTTAAGTTGTTTACTACTTTCATTCAGTTGACCGATCGAAGTGAGGTCTAAGATTCAAGTCGACGGTTTTGCAATTCTCTTTATGTTTATATGTTATTATGTGCATATGTTTATATTTATGTTCCGCATTTACAGCAAAACGCGACAATATATTCCCATGAAATTTGGCAGGTATGTTCCTTTTTGAATTTCGCGTCGACGTAAACATGAGGTTTTTTTGAAATTTTGCATTTTAAGGATAATACAAAAGGAAAAGGAGTATTCTTCCAACGCCAATATTACCGTAAAAATCAGACTATAGAATTATTCATCATAAATCAGCTGTAGAGTCGATTATTAATTATTGCATGCGTCATTGGAATTAATAACTAAAATTACCTAGTATTGTCTCTCGACCTTTCTCTGCTTTTAACTCGGGCTGACTTGTTGCCAGTATGTCTTGCAGAAGATTAGGTTTTGATGTTAGCTTTTTTGATACACCAACCCCAACAGCCATTATCGTTTTCACACCAATATCTTGCTGACATGACATTCAGACAGGATTTACTCTGATGGACAGTATAAGAGGAGACTGTGGTTTATAACTGCGCAAGGTCCACTGTTCACATAACTTCTAGTAAGCTTAGAATGTTGATACCTCACTGTCTATGCCAGTGTATAAGCCAGTGAATATTGTAACATACATAAATATAGAAATCTAATCTAATCTAATCTAATCTACTCTTCTATCATGTTTACGACGGTTACTTTCCACTCATACACCATGTTTACAGTGTTTACTATCATTCATTTCACTCAGTCTACACATCTATGATCAGTAAACTCTGTCCTGAACATGTTTACTCATTATGTTGAACATTTCTACACATGAAGCACACTAATATGACACACTCACTTCAGCCACTATCAGCCTTGGATGAATGAGAAGCATTGGTTTTGTCCATAAGGAGCGCTGACATTTGAAAGTGAATGCTACTATATGGGAGCGCTCACACGACGCTTCACTGATCTCCAGAAGCTGGTTAGAGAGAGATTGAGAGAGAGACAGAAAGAAAGAGAGTGATTGAGTGAGTGTGTGAGAGAGAATGAGAGAGTGTGGGAGAGATATCTAGGAGATTCCCACTTGATGGATTTATGTGTTGGTGGCCTCGTTAAGGGTTTGCATCGCATTAGCACACAAACATATTCACACATTCAGACACAGGCCAGTACCTCAAATATAGAACTAGTCTAGTTGAGATCCATGTCAAACTGACAGCAGAGACTGTCACGTGGTATTTTAACACACAAAATACTTTTAATATAAACTATTGAGCTTTAATAGAATTATAAAATAGAAAGAATAGATAGCGTAGTCAAGTTACCGCTCAAGTAAAATCGAATGTTATTCATGATAAAGAGAAATCAGGTTATCTTTGAGCGATAAGAAAATCATGCAAAATTGTAATTCAACAATAATGAGAATTCCTTGGCAGAAATAAAAATTATAAAGCGGCTTATTCATTATTGGCAGATCATAAAAAATAAAAGTTTGCATGTATATTTTGAGGTTAGAATTCTTTTGTTTTGTTCTGATGAATCAATCGATCTAGGATCAATTGACTGTTCTTTGAATCGATACCTAACGAATCAGCTGATTGTTCGATCATTCAGTATGAATTGAATTGTAATTTTACTTACAAAATATATATTATATACACTAGGGAAGGTTTATGTAAATAGATAAGGACAACTATTATTGTTACACGATTACTTATTGCAATCTAAAAAAGTATGAAAACCAAGAGTACACAAAGCTCACATAAAAAAATTAAATGTATATCATTTTATAGCATCATATATCGAGATTTATTTATGGGAATAATCTAAGACTATTACTTAATTATATATTTAAAAATTTTTATTTATCTTTGTATAACAAAGTTAGGAAAACCCTGAATCTTAAAGAACCAATTACATTGAGTCTTACTAAGATGAGAAAGCCAATCAGAAGGAAGCTTATAAATCGTTCAAGGAAGAGATGAAATTTTTCTGAAAATCACTCTCTCTGGCTTGTGATTTCAACCTGTGAGGAACACATGGAGATTAGGGTTCTTTCTTCATATTAATTTTTAAAAGCATCAAGCCAATCCCTATTTAAATGTGAAGTATATGTAATTAATGTTTGATTATTTGTGAACTCAGTGTTGCTAAAGAGTTCTTAATTGTAATTTATTCCGTAAATATATTTTTGATACTGATAGAAATTCATAAGAAATCTGGATCATGCACGAGCCCAGCAGAGATGAAAAGGACCTGCCTAATTAATTATTGGAAATAATTTATTTACTCTACAAGACCTTCAAGAACATCATTATAGTGAGTGTGCGAAATTTGTCTTAAATGAGCTCATTTAAGAAGGCCTTAGCAGTGAATTGGGGAATTGATCAAAGCGCTATATAATTTATTCAAGTTAAGAAATTTGCACGTGTCGAATTTAACATATAAGTTATAAAACTCTTTTATGAATTTATTGATTATGTAGGAAGCTTATTTCCAAGCACGGCACGAGCTCAAAAACCCTGAGATTTTTAAATTGTTTTTTTATTAATTATTATTCGCTCATTGATCAAAGCATGTCCTGTTAAATCTACAGACCGAACAGGTTTTAAGTTGTAGAATTCTGAATTGACTTGAAGTCCAAGTATCAGTATTAAATAACATAGGTATTTTTAAAGCTCACAACTGTGAATGCTATTAAACCTTGTGAGAATTATTAAAATATTAAAGAATTTATTCATATTCGAATTATAGATATAAGAATATTTTATATATATTATTTATGGGAATATATTTTATGTTTTATGTCAGCATACAAAATCATAGAAGTTTTTATTATATCCTAACTCATCTCGTGATATACAGTTTGAGCTGTCTTGATACCAAGAAAAAATCTTCTGCAGCATATAAAATCAGTGAATCAATTTAATATTGATCTTATTCAAAGCATTCACTACTTATCATCCTTTGATGATAGACACACTATCAGCCAGAAGATCTTACCGATAATTATATTAATAAGTACACAGTATATCATATAAGGATCCAGAGAACTTCAAGAACGGCGTTGTAAGTTCCAAGGAATTTCAGAAGGGTAAATTGGTGAATACCTGTATCATGACAAGCGTTTTAAAAATCAACTAGAAAAAACCATAGTTGGTCTTCATAATTCTCGATTGGATACATGGTTACAGGTAATCAGTCACCAACTATCTTTCTGATTTCCTTATTGGTATTCTTATTAATCACAAATCATTGAACCTTGCGGTGATTAATTATATTTTGAAAATACATGCGTCTACCACTGAGCTAGAGCTGCGGTCTGAACCCAGCATATTTGCGAGCCGGACGGCCTTAACTTTTTGCGAATTTATTTGCAAAATAGGGATGTTAGCAACCGCTCTTATAAATATCAAAAATACCACACCACATATGAATGGTTGGCAGTCCACACCATTACAAGACTCATTGGTAAAATGGCACATTGGTGCTATTTACAAAAAGTGAGTTCAACTATAGACGTCCATATGGACTACTAGTGTAGAAAATATTTGAAAACCAGACTAGGTGTATATTCAGAATGATATAATCAGTTCATAAATATTATTTTTCTATTTCTCTATGGACTACTACTTCCGAAAATATTCGGAAACCATACTAGGTGTATATTCAGACTGATATAGTCAGTTCATGAATATTTTTTCCATTCTTATTATCTCTATTAAACTAGTCACTAGATATATATATATATATATATATATATAATAGAATTTACAGTGATCATCGTCTTCCTCTTTTAGTCGAGACCTCCATCTTTGCCTATCCTCCCATTCGCAATCCCTCAAATTTCTGGCCTCCATAGCCTCATCCACCTCATTTCTCCATGATCTTGTAGGTCTTCCTCTCTTCCTTCGCACAATTGGACTCCAATCAGTCACCATCCCTATCCATTTGCTAGCACTCGCCCTTCTAGCATGGCCATACCACATCAACTTTTATCCTCAATCAACTTTATAATATCCCATTCCACTTTCATCTCCTTCTTATCTCCTCGTTTCTCACTCTGTCCATTCGGTAAGACGCGCAGCTCCTCCAGTAATCCATATCAACAGCTCTTATCTTATCTCTTGCTCTCTTGTTGTCACCCAAACCTCTGCCCCATAAGTTATATACTTTTGACGATTGCATGAATATTCTATGTTTATTTCCCTTGAATATCCATACTCCATATGATTGGGTGCACTGTCGAATACAACTCCTGGTTTGGGCCAACCTAACTTTATCTCATCGTCTGTATCACCATTTTCATGATGGTAAATCCCAGGTATTTAAATTTATCTCTCCCTTTTATCAGGGTGGTACAGTCATGGACAAATCCGGTGTGCCATCACTATTCGTTTGTAAATACTCCGTCTTGTCCACATGATTTCCATCCCGGCTTATCATACTCTTCTTTCAACTTTTCATCATGTAACTTAAATCTTCCTCATCTACGCAATAACCACCTGATCGTCTGCGAACACAGGGTAAAAAGGTGTTCTCCCCTGATAGGTACACCCATACCTTGACACTTTCTTTACCAAGTCCTTAAGGTATCTTGCAAGTATATTTTGAAGAGAGTTGGGGACGAGCTGCATCCCTGCAATAAGCCTTTTGATGTTCGGAAAGGAGCAGTTACAGTCTTACCTATCTTAATTCCGATTTGATTTTCATTATACAGTTCCATTGTGGCATTTTTGAGGTTTCTTGGTATATGTAGGTTTTCCATAGCTTGCCATAGTCTATTCCTGGGTACTGTATCATATGCTTTTCTCAGGTCTACAAACGCTAGATGTACTGATCGGTTATTGGCACTCTTTTTTTGTATTACTGTTGGAGGGTATAAATGTGATCTAAGCATGATTTTCCTGCTGAAAACCCTGCCTGTTCATCTCAATCTTCCCTTCTATCTCTTTTTCAAGTTATTCTTCAAAACTTTTCCATATATTCTAGCTATTGTTGGCAAAACTGCTATACCCCTGTAATTTTCACATATCTTCTATTGCCTTCTTAAATATTGAAAACATATGTGCAATTTCCATTCATTGGTGCCTTCTCTCCATTAATTACCCGTTGGAATAACATTGTCAAGATCCGAAATAACTTTTTTGTCACTAGAACTAACCATTAATTTTGTTCTCTTATTTCTTGTCCTGAAATATTCATTTTCATTGCTAGAGTCTTCCAGTGAAGCCCACCGTTCCAATCTATAATCTCACCACTTTAAATTATTTCACTACACTTTTATTAAATATACTTTTTCCTCTTCACTAGCACTACACCAACTCGAAGGGCTTTGTTCTCTTCAACCTCCTTGTGAGTTCAGTGTTGTCTGTCTAGCAGTTGGATGACTTCGGTGTTGCCGTGCTGATGAAGACGTGACTCGTGATGGGCCTTATCATAAATATGATAATGGAATAAATAAGATAAAGACAGAAGTGATGGTCTGCTCAAAAGCCCCAGAGAATGTGTCTATTGAATTAGATAATCACGCCCTGAAGTTAAAATTGTTTAAATATATTGTGAACATTATATCAGAAGATAGAAAATATAGACTGTATAATAAAGCGCCGAATCAGAGAAGCTAAGGGTATGTTTATTAGTAAAAGGCAGCTTCTTTCCTAAAATAATCTAACGTTGGAAATAATAAAGAGTTGCATTAGGAGTGTAGCTCTCTATGGGTCTGAAACGTGGACTATTGGTAAGGCTGAGGAAAAGACTCTAAATGCTTTTGAAGTGTGGTGTTGGAGGCGAATGCTCAAAATAAAATGGACTGCCAGAGTTACGATTGAGAACGTATTCCAGAAGGTGGTGAAAAAGAGATCTCTTCTGAATTTTCTCAGGGACAGACGACATTCTTAAGGTGCGTACAGATATACGCGCTGCGAACATGAGCCATTCACTTTTAATCAGCTGACTATATCTGTATTTTTACAGAACGGTAAATTACAGATATAAAAAGCTTGGCATCAGCTGATTAAAAAGTGAATGCCATGTTCGCGGCGCGTATATCTGTATCCCTTTAGATTGGACACATAATAAGACACGACGCATTCACGTCAAGTATTCTGGAAGGTATAGCTGATGGACAAAGGGGTCGTGGAAGATCCCGTTTCAGTATATGAGACAAATGACGAAGGATTTGGGTGCTATGAGCTATGTACAATGGAAGAGGGTAGCAATGGACAGGCTTCCGTTTAGATGGAAGGTTGCCAAACAATTAAATGATTGAGTTGAGAGAAGAAGATAGTTATAAGAAGATAGGAGATATAATATATCCTGATAAGATTCAAGCTATAATACTGTATGTGTAAGCTAGACATCTAGATAGACTGATACTGCTGAGATGAAACTGTGCAGCATAACTACTATGAATAGGCCTACTGTAGAAGAGCTTAGCTAATTGTCATGGTTCCTATTTACTGGTTCTACGTCTCCAACGAATTGAATACACTGTATGGAATTGGATATCCTTCTATGAATCATACTTGCCTACCAGTGGCAACTAGACGTTGCACCCTTTGGTCCGCTACAGCTACCAGGTCGTGGGTTCGAATCCTGCCGGTGGGCAGAGACGTTTGATCATCTCATAGAATTACCTGCGCACTTTCCATTACCCACGCACAAGCTTTGGGCTCATATGGGCATCATCCGCAAGGAATACTCATTAAAGATAGTCATAACGATACTTACTATTTATTCAGAGAATAGGATATCTGAGGATAGTTGGATCATCCCAAAATCGCACAGGTAGTGCTATTCAAGTCATTATGTGATATGTTTTTATGTTGGTAATGAGTATCTGTAAGGATTATTTTTATGATTTTTCTCTCTGAAGTGGTATGAAAGGTTCACGATATTATGCATGGTAGAGGTAATCCAATGAGACTCATCAATGACATAACTTATCTACATCAATATTGATCAAGAGAGCTCACAAGTGAACCATGGTTGAACAAGTCTCAAGTCAAAAGAAATGTCCTATAAATTCTTTATTCAAGTTTTTTATGATTATATGTAACAGTGGAATCACTTGACTTTGAAAATGCTCTTCGCAAAAAGTTAAACAACTAGAAGCAAAATATTCCTAGGGTCCAGAGAGCCTAGAAACCCCTTATGAATCATTGATAGTCCCCTTCATCTCTCAACCTGAATGGGAATCCAGTATACCTGTCACATTACTTATAAATCTTGTATTTTCCGTTGACCTGAAAGGCAGCATGATAAGTATATTCAGAATATTTTTAAAGGACTATGGAAGAAGATTAGGGCTCAGACCAACAAACAAACAAACAAAACGAATCTAGCCTCAAGTCAAATAGTGAAAGTGGGAACTTGATATACTCGTTCAATAACACTGCAAGTATGATAATCCTTAGTTGAAAACAATTCATATCCATGGGCCAGTTGAAAGATTAATATGATGTACAGTACTTTTGTGTCACGTGCTATTTTCTACATTCCTATATTTTCCAAGAGCATAACCTATTTCTATTGTATAGACTAATTTCAGGTCCACAAGGAAGGTCCAAAAAGA
>NW_024091949.1:0-16790 GCF_014356525.2 Nilaparvata lugens | reverse complement strand
ATTCAGTTCAGTCTATAACAAAGATGTTGGGTAGCTACTGTGAATCCGTCTTGTTGCTCCAAGATCCAATCTCAAACGCGCATGTTTGTATAGTAAATCGTCTCTCGGGCTCCAGAACAGACTATAGAGTTCAAGAACTCGAATAAAGGTAGCTCTAAAACCAACTGGCGCAGCACGATAAAAATGAATGTAATGGAGAGCTGCCAGAGACAAAAATTAATCAAGTTTCATTCGGACGAAAGTTGTAACGTTATATTTTGTAAATAATGTCAAGATTCATCACATTATTTTTGGACAATTTCTATCTAAATTTGGAAAAGAAACAGTTTTAGGCTTTAAGCCTGTTGTTCCTTCCCAATCATTCATAATTGAGAATGATTTTGTATGTATCAATTTATAAATGATTTTAAGATATACTTAGCTGCGTTCAGAATTCGCACAGCGCGGCAAACGCGTTTCTCAAACCATTATTCGCTGAGTACGGTAATGGAGATCAGAGCGCTAACCTGCCACGTGCTCCAATGTTGTCGGCGGGAGCTTGACAGTTCTTTGCCCGCGAACTGGAATCGCGCGACCTGCGATCATCTTAGGTACTGCTCGCGTTCCGTTTGTGTGAGGCGCAGCGCGTAAGTCTGTACGCACCTCAACATTTTGGAAATTGCAAAGATTCCTACTGAAAAACATGCTGATTGGCAAACACAGTGACTCGTGGGGATTGATTTAGAAAGTTACCACCGTCTTCTATAAGAGTTCCGCATTGCAGAAAAATTAAACAATTTATTTATGGAATTTCAATTTGTTATCAACTCAATGAAAATTTCAAGACATAAAAAGGTAATTTTTATTCATGAAAGAGTCTGAAATGGATAGTTTTGTTTTGAAAAGCTTCCCAGATATTCTTATCAGAGTATAGAATCGTCAATTTAGTGATTTATACAATATAGAATGTAATTTATGTATATAGAATGGTTACAATGGTACGGCTACTAATGAACAATTATATCTATCAATAGAAATTTCATCCGTAAAATTATATTTGTATAATTCATGTTATACGGACGGTAAAGAATCAATCCTCTACCTTGCTCTAGAACGAAGAGCATCTAAGGACTTTCTCTGAATAACGTTCTAACAATATGCTCTCTAAACAGCCATTTCTTTCTAGTGTCACCTAACATTGAACATGTAAAATCCTTACATTACCCTAAAACTTCTGCTTCAAAAATTCAATTGAAATGATTTTCTAAAGTAATTCATGTTTATTGTGCAAAACTATTTGCGCTCAGAAAAGGATAACTGAAAGTAAATTTACAATTTCAAATTTGGAAGGTTGATAGATAGAAAATATTCCAGGCCTTTGAACTAATATTGAAAAAAAATCTTGAGCTTTAATTCTGATTTGATTAAATCATTATCATTAAAAAGATGGACAAAATTTGATGAAAAATTGAGTTTTGGCCAAAGCTTGACCTCTTATTATGACATTGGAACGCCTTTTAAATGCTTATTTGAATAAGACTAGGATATTCCTAAAATATTGATTAGAACAATAAGGCTTGTCTATGATAGATCATCTAAATAAATCCATATTTTTAGAAGTTATAGACTGAAAATTTCTCCAAGAATTCCCTATAAAAGTCAATAAATAATTGTCAAAAACTATAAAACATAACATTAAAATGTACATAAGTATCTTGAAAAAATCACTCATCGTTCAATGATTATGACAATAACTGTTACACAACCATCAGAACATTAAGAGGGGCCCGAGAGTAATAAAACCTAAATTTGAAAGACTAATCAGTCGCTCACTGAGATCCAGGTGTTTGAGAGGGATCAGGAGGTTGAAATCCCTCAAATCTGTGCGGAGGAGCTATCTAGATCCATATCTAGGTCCTATTGAAAATTTTTGGATCCTATATTTTGCATCAAAACTATATTCGATTGTAATAGAGTGGATTCTTAATAAAGTCGCATATAGCATGGAGAGCATTATCTCTCTAAATTTGTGGAATTTGTCAGAGATCATTTCTATCGATTTTATGTAGCATTTACTTGAATTTCATCAACATAAGTGGCCATTCAATTATACAAAGTTTCAGTTAATATGAGTTATTGGGTTCATTGGCCCTACTCTTATTTCAGACATTTTTCATTTTAAGATGATTTGGCCATTTTTGAGTGAGGACTGGTTTAAAGGTGGAACATCCTCTTTGAGTTAAGGCTATTTATTGAAAAATTCTCGAGAGAAATACTACTCCTGAATTTCCAATTTGTAGTAGAGTGAAAATTTGCGAAAATCAACAAATAGAATGTAGTATAGTAACTTCTTATCAAGCCTTATTTTCCATAATTATATTCTTCCAAGAAGTCCTCATCGTAGAATACTAGAAAAATACTTGAGAAAACTTCTGAAATTTCACGGTTTACCAAGAGAGACTGACTGGAATTAACTTGAAGTAACAAGGGTAAAGCTTGACAAACCATGCCATATTGAGTGGCTTACTAGTCACTATATAGTAGCCTACCTATACGAAGGCAGTTTTAAATGTTTCCGAACTAACCATGAAGATGACAACCTATTGAACAAGATCTTCTTAGTCATATTTTGTAGTTAGGCACTAAAAATTAAACCATTTTGGAGGCGTAGTATTTATTTTAAAGACCCAAGTTGTACTCCTAAACAGTCCACGAATTTCAGTTCTGAATGGTAAGTAACGGACTCGAATATTATCTGAAGAAATAAATTGGTGCCTAAACTGCGCCAACAGAGTTTAAATTGAACAAGTTTTGGTCTGTAGTGAGCAAACATCGACTTACTCGAACAATATTAACATAAATACTATGCATTCAAAATGGCACACATTTCAGTAACTATACACCAGATCTGTTTACGAGTGTTGTCATCTTCAAGCTTAGGTCGGAAGCTTTCCAAACTGCCCTCGTAATTTTCAAATTGACTATCATTGACAATTTTTGTTAGAATAGATACAGTTAATGCAATCTTCCACAACTGAAATCGTCCAGTTATTAGTCCAGGTTTGTTCAGAACCGACTAAATTATCAATTAAACATGATATCACTGCAGCATTAATGCTTCAGGTATGAGTAAAATAATCATCCAAATCAGAACAGCAATGGAGTTTGAAGCAAACTTTTCTCGATTAACAAATTACAAGTGTTATGTGAATAGTGTAATCAAAGACACCTGGATTTCATGTGAAAAAAATAACGATGAATAGATTACGATCTCATTATTCTTTAAATCGGGGGTATGAAATCCCTCAATGCCCGAAAACATTTTTCTTAACAATACAACAGCATTAAGGCGCAATTATGTCTGATTCCTGCTGCTTCCAACAACTTATTAAATCACAACAAAGCCACATGTCCAACCTCATCAACCATTTTCATACGGTAGTCTCCAGTATTGATCTGAAAACACAATTACCAATCATGAGGACTCAGAAACAACATGTAACTTGATAATTTATGAACGGTCAATAAATACAACCAAAAAATACCTACTAAGCTTCAAATAAAATATTTATTTGAATGCAGAGCATCGCTACCTTAATATTTTTCATTTAGGCTAGGTTATTTTCTTGGAATTAAACACGAGGAAAAATTCACTCACATAACAAGCCTTGCGCACACAGGTGCGAATCGTGTACAGGACGATGACAGGAGCAACACCATTTTCAAGCAGTGCTCTAATTACTCAATTTAACGGTCGTCCTGGCACACGATTCACACACGTGTACGCAGGTCTCTAATAGAGGGTTTAAACTAAATTGGAGAGGCTCAAGTCCCAGACCTAAGTGGATCTTATCAACAGTATAAGGTAGATTTTAAATTTAGTTGGGCAGTCCAAAATGTCACCTATCGGTCAGAAGTACCAAGAGATAACTTATCTAATCTGAATGATCAGTTACAATTTTAACTACTTCTTTAAATGACTTTTCTGTTATTGTACATTGATTGGATGAATAAAATCTTTTTCATTTTCATAATAATTCAAGTACCGTATATTATTTTCCTTCCCTTTGAGTTTTTTGGTTGTTGGTTGATACAAAATAATCATAAATTTGTGTATTTTAATTAGTTAACGACATTCAGATTCTTAATGCGTCTGTCATTCCATTTCATAAAAAGTTCTTGAAATACGATTAAGCATTTTAATTTGAAAGTATAGTAATGATTCTATTAGATAAAAGATATGATAATCCCCTCCATCTCTATGAATCATTGGCAACAGCATGAGGTACTTGAACGGGATGATTGACCATACATCCGGTTCAGATAGGGGAAAAGACAACACATCTGAAAGAGAAATTGGGAGAGTTGAAGAAAAATACCTACATTCCACTACTTGGTCATAAACTCTCTCTTCGCAGGTAACGACAATGTCAAACTTTTCTTTACACAGCTGAAATCTTTCTGGTTTTGGCTTTATCCTCCTATTTCTGTCAATCATGTTGAGTAGTCCATTTTGAGTATAACTGAGAAGTTTGATTAAGGAATAACATTCTCGACATAGGTAGGCCTAAGTGTTAAGAAACCAGAGTATTTAATGTTACCTTCTAGATGCGATGCAAGATACTATTAAGAGCAGTTGTCGCTTGTCGTTCACAAGAAACTGTAAGTAAAAAATAACTAATTTAATAATCAATGTTACTGAAAAAATTATGCACTTGAAGAGTACACGTATTATTCTTTATACATCAATATTATGATTGGATCAGTGTATGCAGTAGCTTTTCAGTTCTTATATCAGTGTAGTTGCTTTTCAGTTTTCAATATTTATTGTTGATATTAATAAATCTGGTACTTCCTTTCATTCACTTAAGGTACCTCAATACGTATAGAGATCGACCTTCAGTCTGGTTAATGGCCGGCCCACATTATGATAATATGACATGTTTCATTAGGGGTTATTCTGTTTTGTCTCATGGTTTGGTCCACACGTGACAGCCGGCCGTCAGCCAAACTGGAATATGTGTGGATGAGCCTTTGTGACTTTCACATGTAAGCATTTTGTACTACAAATCTTACTAAATCTTAATTAGTTTTCCATGAAGATTGATACTCTTGCAAAATTCAAAATTTCAAGCTAATAAAAAGGATACAAAGTTTTGTCTTTGTTTAAGAGATCCTGGTAGATTTCATCATAGGTGCAACTGAAGTCGTATACATTTGGCCTGTCGGGTCCAGTTCCAGGTAATTTCACCTTGTCACCAGTTCCAAATGAGCGGACTTTGAAGCCCTTTTTGCTGAAAAATTGAAATTATTATAATGCAACCACGAATTGTACAACTTTAAATACCTATCTTAAAGCTAAACATACGGCCACCACTGGGTTGAAATTCAGGACAATCAAAGTTTATGAGGCACAAATCCAATTCATACCGATCATTTTCAAGTTCAGACAATAATTATTTTAATGGAAATGATCAATTCAATCTCATATTGAATTAGACAAGGAAATGATTAATGGATTAACAAGAAAATGTAAATTCAAGTTTTCAGAACAGTTTCAATTCATTGACAGGTGATTCAACTACAATAGAGGGCCAAAATTTAGTCTTGAAAAGACGTCAATATAATCACCATGTCCCAAGATTCATAATATGAGCATCACATTCTGCGAAAAGCTATTTGTCATAAGATTCGGAAACACAATGCTATAAAGATGCTGGCGTTAGAATGCGAATAGATGAAAAGTATTTTTTAAGATGATTCACAAAAATAATCTAGCATTATCAATTTCCTACAACAAAAATAGTTCTGCATTTCGGAAGTAGAGGATGCCTTGATCAACTCATAAATCACCCGCGCACTTCCCATTACCCAAGCACAAGCAAAAAGCTCATGTGGGCATCATCCGCAATAACAAAATCTGTTTTATACACACATCAAAAGAAAACAAATTATCAATCTTTTTGGAAAAACTTTCCTCTTCACCAATACCAGCAAGGCCGGATGGGTTGCGTCAAGAGTTATAATTTATTACTTTTCACATTAAAACTATCGAATGGTTCTGGAATGGCAAAGAAGTGCAAACAACAAATGCTCAAAAGAAGATTAAAATGATGAAAATGTATGGATGCAATTTTTGACCCCACAGCTCTATTTGGGATAGTGTGGAGTAGCCGTAGTCGAGTGGATTAGATGCTGGCTTTAAAATCCAAAGGCCCTGGTTCGAATCCCAGCCAGTGTAAGATATTTTTCTCGGGCCACTCCCGTGTTTCGGATAGACACGTTAAGCCGCCGGTCCTGGCTGCCTAAAAAGCAGTCGTTAGGTCATGTCGGAGGCCCTGAAATTGATCAGTTGCGACCTGAGAACTCTTGACACCAGACCTGAGCCAGCCAGGTCACACGATATTATTATTATTTGGGATAGTAAGGAGGTAAACATGAGATAGTGAGGGAGGGGGTAGACTATTTGGGATAGTAAGTGATAGGGATGAGGACTTTTGAAATCACCTCCTTACTAGTCCTATCCTAACAAAACTGACATGTCAAAAATTGGGTTCCAAACATTCACTCAAGATTTCTCTATCAACTGATCTAGGCTATTGTTGCAAAACTAAAGATTTCACACAAACAGTCGTTTTGGAAATTAATAGAATAGTGACATTATATACATAATATTAAAGAGAATTTAATGCTCTATAAGCTCACAATCAGCACGGATTTTATTCATTGGTCGTTTAAAACTATAAAACCAAAAAGTGGAGGCAAATGCGTTTTTCAAAAATGTCACAATTATTAGCGGCTATCAAGAAACTAAGAACGATGTAAAAAATTTCGAATGAAACTTGAAGAAAATTGTGTAACTATTATGTTGTTTGTATAATATTTTTATGTTCTTAAGACGCGTAGTTTTCGATATATATGCGAACACAAACAATTGTACGAACTTTTACATTTGTTTTTAAGAGTTGGTTCAGTACCGGTATGTCTGAATAGCCAAGCAATTTGAATAAATTGAACTGCATTTGAGCGGATAATCTTCCTATGCAGTTTTAAACTGAACAGTGCACAAATCGCTCTCCAAGTGCAGAAAGTGGGATAGGAATAAAAATACTTTGAAGTTGGCATAGTAGGCTATATCATAGAAGATATAATAATATAGAGAATAACCTGAGTTAAAGCCAGAAATAAAGGAAAACTCTCTGACACACAATAAAATAAAACTCTCGAGACTGACAAACACAATCCACCTCCACTTCGAAAAATGCACCTTCCAAGATTAGCCTATATATTAGAGGATTTATTGAATTTTATAAAAATCTTGTAAAATAGATTTGCGACATTATAATTATATAATTATTGTAATCTATAAAATTTCCAAACCACAACCTCTGAAACTTGTTTTTTTTTTCATTTTCATTAGTTTGAGGATTGAAATGTTTTATATTGTTATATGTTTCACTAAGTTGACAGACGTAAAAGAGTGTATAATTATTATTGACAGTTTATATGTCAACTCTACGACAAGGACCAAGTCAGGTCCACTTTCTGACACAGTCAATCCAGTAATCTGGTCATGAATAAGGAGAGAAGTATGAAGTACATGTCCTCGTAGTCACATCAGATAAGCAAAGTTCGTGCTTTATTAGGTTTCATTGAAGAGTTTCTGCTCAATACAAGTTGAGCCCCAACTATAGGCCTACATATAAAACTAAAAATATTCCGGTTGAATACTTAGTATTTGAGTAAGTTGGAATGGGCACACCGCGCTTCCGTTAATGCAAATGTCAATTTGCGAGGAGCGCGCGTACCTCCTGTGTGCTATGAGCTTTAGACGCGCTGAATTTATTTTTGGCGTCATCTTCAGAATGCATAGTTTCTTATATTGCGACCGGATAGTTTACCTTATAAAAGACACTGCACCCGATTAACGAGCAAAAAATTCAGTGCGTCCAAGACACCCATATCGTTGAAGTCTTAGCTTTTAAACCAATTCCTGGTGGTTCAGAGCTCACCGTATTAATATGCGATGAAGCCTATGGAACCATCATCCGCAGCAAAATAAAATGAATTAATCAGTAATAATGATAGTCATCTTACTAATGGATGAAAAATATTTATACTTAAAACCTTAGAAACGCATGAGCTTCCATACTCCTATTCATGTTGCTGGAACAAACAACTGCTATATTTAGATTGGCTGCCGGCATGGTGCTTGATCCTTGACCTGTATAATAA
The DNA here is from genome assembly GCF_014356525.2 of Nilaparvata lugens. Lineage (NCBI taxonomy): Eukaryota > Metazoa > Arthropoda > Insecta > Hemiptera > Delphacidae > Nilaparvata > Nilaparvata lugens. Next base: position 8,576 of record NW_024091949.1, on the reverse strand, counting down.
AAGGCACATGGATATACAATTATAACTGATATTAGAATTTTTGTTATCCAATAATAATAGCAAACGATAGAGTTACGGAGCAACAAGCCTCACTTCTCGATTCAGAATTTTGGAACCCTTCAGAACTCTTTCAGTTTCACTGAATAAACCTGTATCTACTACAAAATGTGATAATATAGTCTGTGGTTGGGTACATAAGTTTTGCCAAGCTTAGAGCTTTTATTACGAAATTTTAAAAACACCCACTAAAAATATTTAACATATTTTTTTTAAATATGTAGAATAGAACAAGTAAATATAATACAAGCTACCAGAAATGAAAAATAAAAATATTAGTAGCATGATTATTTGTATTTGATTCATGTAAATAAATTTCTGCTAAGCAGAAAGAAAATACAATAGTTTTATGTGAATGTTCACCAATGTGAGATCACTCATATAAGAATCAATTACATTCTTTCTGCTCAGCAGAGCAAAAATTTAGAGAAATGCAGGGTCAAGGTTGCACTTGACCACATGGAATTGCTAAGATTTTTACGCTTTTCTGGTAGATTTTAAACACTCATAAAAAAACAACTTTAACATGAAGGGAATATACTTACACTGAATCTATAAAAGTTCAATTGGAAATAATTTCCAGTATACTACTACTAATGATAGTTTACTCTAGTTAGGCCTAAGTACTAAGAAAGTTGGTAACTGGTCAGCTAATAATAAAAATTCTTGAATTACAAGTTTGGTAATAGCAATAGATCATTGGAAAGAAAAAAGTGCTCGAACCTACTTTGAACCTAACTTCATCTTTATCTCAAAATAATAAATGCACCTAACCGTTAAAAAGTCATAGCGGGCACTTCATTTCAAGTATGTATGATTGCTCAGCTAATCCTTAAAATATTGTTAACAATGTTATAGGCTATAATTATAAAGTTACAGTATTTGAAATCGTCTTGACCTCCTCTATCGATATTCCGCAGACTATTATACTAAATAAGTAGGCCCTGTTAACATTTAACCCTGGAATGATGATCTGTTTCAATAAATGACAATATATAATATCTGGTACTCAGTCATACATAAATAAAAATCTATAAGAATAATGCAAGAGAATACACTATAACAGTTGTGAGATAACCTATAATATTATATAGTAGAAAAAGTTTTCAACTTGGATAATTACCAACCTTTTTCCAACGATCCTAATAAAATTAATTTGATATGAGTTAAATAACAGAATTTATTAGATTATAAATAATGGTAAGAGGTTTTGCTTTTTACATTCCTTCATTCATACGAAACGTCAATATGGAAGATTCAGAAAACAACAGAAATTGGAAGATTGAAAGAAAACAAGGAATTTCAGTCTATTGAAAAAATTGGGCTGAATTATGTAAGATATAATGATGACGAATTAAGAAATGTCTTGTTAAACTTCAACATTACTACTTAATTAATGGAGTTATAATATTATCTGAATTTCTGATTATGAAAGCAAAGACAAGACAAAAACAAAAATCAAGGTCGGTTGGTTTGGTACCATAAGAACCGTGACAAACTGGGTTGACGACAAATTAGGTCGTTTTCCAACATACAACAAACTGGGTCTACTCAGGAATGTGAGCCAATCTATCGGCTTTTCAAATGTGTCTCAATCTGTCGGGAAAGGCAAAAATAAAAATCAACTTTGGGCCCGTTCTATGAACATGGAATGTGGTAAATTGTCCGATTCACAATTTACCGAGTAAAAAGTTCCACGTTCCATGGGAGGAATTTTGACAGATTCTGTTCCAGTTCCAACTTTCTGCCACACAGTCGAAGTGTGGTAAATTGTCCGACTTGGAACAGTTCCAACAGTGCCTACTAAAGATCTACAGAAGATCTACTAAAGATCTAATGTAGTTTCGTAAGCAACGTTTCGTAAGCAACGGTTCCAACTATCTGAGCTCTCATTGGTCGATTATTGTAGTCTGCATGCTTCTTTGTGCATGCGCTGATATTCTGTTTACCATAGCATAGAATACATAACCAACAATATGATGTTTGACTTTGATAACCATTCATTAGATGAATTTTTCTCGATAGCAAATTTGAGAGTAATGGAATAAAATAAATTCACACTTTTCTAGACGGTAGGTTTGTAAAACAGCCTTTCTTCATTCACGCAGCTAGTAAACGACTCATTTTAGTGTAAATCAACTTAATATGTGCGCGCCAAAAGCTTGAACCAACGATTTTCAAATGGCGTTCCATGGGAACATTTTGCACTAGTCACGTGATGGAACAATTTACTATTATAACTGGAACAATTTACTGTACACAGACCGTACACTTTGTTATTTATATGGCAGACTGGGAGTCTACCCATACATAAACGACTGGGAGGCGCTTTTGTAGTGTCCCGGTTTTTTTCTTGTTTAGGCTAACCGTCCACTGAAACCGTATTCAACCCATCCATTTGGCCATTGGATCGGGCAAATCTGCCGGCCGTTAATTCGGCCAAACACGGTTGTCCATTGGAACCGTTTTCGTCAGTCTAGTTCAGTAGTTGGCTGGTTGCCAATTATTGAATTAGCTACTATCAAAGCCACCAAAATTTTTCATAAACAATGATTATATTGAGATTTTAAAAATTGAATAAACAAATATCAACTAAATTATTTATTTATTACAATAATCTTACCTTCAAATCCTATTTGTTCAGCAATCTTTGTCCACAGATTCCTTTGAACATCACGACAATGATGTCTTTTGTCTCACATATCCCACAATGGAACATGCTCTTGAACCAAGCTTATCAACTTTTCATTGTCCATAGTTGAAACTTCATAAAAAAAACAAGTTCAAAAAACAAAAACAGACAAGACTGTGAAAAAATTTTCAAGTTAGGATGATGTTGTCTCAGCTCAACTTCGGCCGGATAGAGCCGGAAAATCCCATTCAATTCAGATCGAAAACTTGATCGGCCGGAGACGGCCCTACGAAGTATGAACCTGTTGCAATGGACGAGCATCTATAGACTAGTAGTTCTGTGGACAGTAGACCTCACGCAGTATTCTCATCCAAAAGTACCTGATTGAAACTATAGACCTTATGGAAATACAGCAATAGACTGGCTTCTCCACACATCTGTGTAATCAGTTGTCAGCTGATTTATGATGAATAATTCTATAGTCTGATTTTAACTCTAATATTGGCGTATGAAGGAGGCTCCTTTTTCCTTTTATATTATCCTTAAAATGCAAAATTTCCAAAAAACCTTGTATATACGTCGACGCGCAATTAAAAAAAGAAACATACATGATTGTCAAATTTCATGAAAATCTATCACCGTGTTTCGCTGTAAATGCGCAACATATGAACATTTAAACATTAAGAGAAATGCCAAAACTCTCTCTGACGGATGTGAATTCACTATAGTCCAGTCACTATAATATACACAATATATATAATATTGGTGCATGCAATTTATATTGTAGTTCTGATTTTTTAATATATCATTTGGGTACATAAGAGGAGTCCAAAACCAATTTCTTCATGCACAATTTCCTTGTGCTAGATACAGAGTGGCCCAAAAACCTTGTATTTTCGGCTCATTTTCAGCTATTTCTGCCAAATGTTGTGATCGGACAGAAAAATTTGCTCTTGCCTTTTTTTTAGATCATGAAATTCTGAATAAAATGAGATCATTCGGAACTCTTTATCTCCAATGAGTACTGAGTGATGATTTTTCAAAAATGAGTGAAATTTGAAGGAAAAATCAATTTTGATGTATTTCAGTGCAAAATATCAATGTGAGGACAATGTAGTTGGTGATGATGGTTGAAGCTGAAAATTGGGTGTTTTTCACAATACAAGGAGCATTGTTGTCAGGTGTAGGCCTACCTGGAAATCTATTTGAGATATAGCGCTCTCCCTGATCTCAGATTGTAGAGCAAAAAACTACGCCCAGAGGGATTTTGAATTATACATCTAAATGTTGACAATCGGAAAATATTGTTGATCAAAAACTGAAATTCATCAAAATTGATTTTTCCTTCAAATTTCACTCATTTTTGAAAAATCATAACTTAGTACTCATTGGAGATAAAGGGTTCCGAATGATCTCATTTTATTCAGAATTTCATGATCTAAAAAAAGGCGAGAGCAAATTTTTCTGTCCGATTACGAGATTTGGCAGAAATAGCTGAAAACTCGAAAATGACCCGAAAATACAAGGTTGTTGGGCTACCCTGTATCCAGCACAAGGAAATTTTGCATGAAGAAATTGGGTTTGGACTCCTCTTATGTACCCAAATAATATATTAAAAAATCAGAACTACAAGATAAATTGCAAGCACACCCCCTTTTTTATTTCTATATTGGCTGGACTAGTAGGCTTTTTGAGGTCCGCTGAAGTGCAGTTTCATTATCAGATCTTTCAACGCCACTTAAAAGTAAATGTGCTTTATTTGTAGTTTCTTTTTAATATATGTATATGTTTTACTTTTCTTCTTCATCTCTTCTCCCTGTTCCCTCATTTTTCTCTATTCTCTCTTCCTCCTGGACAGAGCTTTCTGATATTTTCTCATAATTATAACAATTAATCTGTCATTTTCCAATTATCTAATAATTTTTCTTTTTCTTAATTGCATTATTAATACTGTTTAATTATCTGGATATATATTTGCAATGCTGTTTTTGTGCAATGGGTCTGTCGAGACCTAGCACACTATCAATAAAATCAATCAATCTCTCTCTCTCACACAGACACACATCAACTCTTAATTCACACAGCGTAGCAGTAGATAGAGAATTGGATGTTCATACTTGATACTGTAAAGCCTCAACCAGCTCCCAATAAGTACAGTATAGAACTCTTTACATCTTATGTAAGATAGTATTTGAAATACTATGACAATTCATTGATTTGAAAACGTTGTCATACCGGTACTCAATATTATCCTGTAAAATAGAGACGAAAAGATTGTGATTCAATTTCAGCTTCCTCAATGAAATTTCACACAAGTAGACAAAAATAAGTTCATTTTTATTGAATAAAGAATTGAATTATGTTTATTCTACAGCTAATAAAAATTTTGGGGGAACACTGGTATTATTATTGTACAGTACTAGCACTTTCTTGCTATAGCTTGAACCAAATTCTTCATAGAAATAGAATTCTTCATTAATAACAATGAAGTGCTCACAGAGTTTTTATTTTCGACTATTTTAGAGTTCCCGCAAACTATTTAACTAGTTCGAGGGCGCTGAATCCGAATCTGAAATCAAAATTTTGCTATCTCGATTTCGATTTTTGGTAACTACACGCACGCGGCCGGGAGAGCCTCCACACTCACGGATTTCGCCCGAGCCGCGCCAGTAGCTCTGGACGGATTTGGCCTGGCTCGGCTCGCAATAAAATCGCCTACACACTCAAAGATTTCTCCCGACCCGAGCCAAGACAGGCCAAATCCGTAGGTGTGTAGGGCCCTTTAGAGTTACAACTTCCTCTCTCTCCTATGAGAAAATCAATTATTGTAATGAGATTATGTATTTGTAGTGAGATTTTTGTAAAACTTATAAAACAATAAATAATATTCGGCAGGCTCTATATTTTCATGTAGGCTATTTAAAATTTGTACTTAGCATTGGAATCTTATGAAACAACAATAAGATTTCAATGGTGATTGCATATTTGAAATGGCCTACATGGAAAAATAGAGCCCGCTCGATATTATATAGTTCAGTTACCGTACTTTGTTAGTTTACAAGTTTTTCTCTCTCTTTGACTTTTTCTTTGATTTCACTTCCTGAAATACTTACTTACTTACTCCTCAGCTCTACAGGTCTTTGCAACCCTTGGCCTCCCTCACATAGCCTCTCCATCTGTCACGATCCTCGGCCTGCCCCCTCCAGTTACGAACTCCAAGCGTTCTCAGATCTCGTTCCACATCATCCGTCCATCTATTTCTCGGTCGACCTTTTCTTCTTCTGTTATATATCCTGTCCTTCCATATACATTTCACTACTCTTTGATCTCCCATTCTCACTATATGTCCCATCCATCTTATTTTGCCAGCTTTAATAAACCGCACAATGTCTTCATTGTTTAAGAACTGCTCTATTTCCAAATTTTTTCTTCCTCTCCAAAGACCATTCTCAAAAACAGGACCCATGATTCTTCTCACTACCTTCCTTTCAAAAACTCTCAATCTTTGCACATCTCCAGCTGTAAGCACCCATGTTTCCGATCCGTAACTCACCAATGCTTTGTATAATTGTAATTTCGTACCAGCTCTAGATATTTATTTCATTTCATTTATTGTATAAAATACTATAATCATAATACAATTATGACATTGGAGGAAAAACTAGGCTGAGCCTGTACTATTTCTCTCCAAAAATTTTGATAAAATGTTAATGTTGTCCGAAAGATAAGGTTATGTTATCTCACACTGCTTCGTCACTTGATTTTCGGTCCAGGAATGATGATTTGATATCAATCGAGATTTGAACAACTTGATATTAGCATAGTATGCCCTGTTTCCCGTCATGATCCTGTTGTTAATCTCTGCTGAGACTTTCCCACTACTTGTCACAAGTGTTCCCAGATAGACAAATTCTTCTACCTGTTGAAATGTGTAGGGTCCTTCCTGAAATAGTTTCTCATAAAACCAGCGAAATTAATTCTTTAAATAAGGAATATGTTCGAGGATATTCTTGATTTTTCCATCTGTAAGACCTCCCTGAGGAGTTTCGTATTTTGGAATCACAACATTACTGGGAACTTTTTGACTCTCTTTTCTTAATAAAGGAACCTCTTGGAAAGGTGTATTTGGGTCATAAGTCTCTTTATACAAGTAACTCCCATATTCATCCTTTATTATTATCCCATATTATCCTTCAAGGATAAAAATTAGATAATTCATACATATTGTTACATGGTTACGGTATCTCTCTCAACTAACGGCTGTTTCAAAAAGGATGTACATGCAAGTTTCAGTAAATGTGAATTTATTACATTAAGTTATTAAAGTAATTATAAGTTATGCTGTATTAAATTATTACCTTTATTATATTCAAATTACCTTTAAAACTTCACAATAAATGTTTAAAATGTCTTCCTCCACTAGTAATGCAGGTTCGAAAACGTTTCATAGCATTTGCAGCCACTTTCCGTAGTGTTTGCTCAGAAATGATTTTAATCTCACTTTTAATATTAGCCTTCAATTCGTCAAGTGTATGAGGATTGTTATTAAAAACCTTACTCTTAAATTCCCCCAAAGAAAAAAGTCAGCTGGAGTAAGATTTGGGGATCTTGGCGGCCACAATCCTTTTCCTTTTCACATCATAATTGTCAAAAAATTCTCGTAACATATTCATCGTTTCAGCAGAAGTATGGCATGTTATGTTGCATTATCCTGCTGAAACCAACAAATCTCGATCGTCTAATTCTAACAACGCTAGGCCTATAAACTGTTCAATAATAAGGTTGCGATACACAACACCATCTACAGATTTGTCAAAAAATAAAGGCCCTACAATACTTTCAATAATAAACAAACTTTCATTCTTTGTAAAAACCATAGTTGAACACACACAGACACTACAGATTACAGATGAATACTAACAAGCACTAGTAAATGTAAAATGGTGCATGCCGGTTTAGCAATGAATACGGTAGTGCGAACTGTTATTAACTTGGGGGAATAAAATATTCCCTTTACAGAAATAGTTATTTGTGCAACTAGTGCGCAAAGTAACAGTTTGCTGCACCGAAAGAAACGTTTACGCCCGAGCCGTAGGCGAGGGCGGAATGGTTTGTTGAGTGCAGCAGAGGAACTTTGCGCACGTATTTCACATTAAATTTTTCCTACAGTTACCATTGAATATGAGAAGTGGGTAATTATGGGTAAAATTGCCTGAAATCCATCAAATGTTTTTCTGTGTAATTTTATTATTGATAAAAACCTTAAATCCTAAAATCCTAAAGTCCTCGTTGTCCTTGGTTATCTACTTAATAATTTGCTCGTTGTGCTTCGTTGCACCTCTGCTCACTATAGCAGCCCAGTCACTCTTACCAACTTCATTTTCATTTTGCTGCACTGTTGCTCCATATAACCTACTAAGTATGTTGCGTTGCCATGTTGCAAATCTGGAGTGCAGGAAAAAATTTTCCCGCACTAGAGCGGAAAAGTGATTCTTTTCGTTCTGTAATCAGTGCAGCAATGGCCACTTTTCAAGGTAACTGTAGGAAAAATATATTCCCACAAACTTGGATTTGCGTCCTTTTTGAAACAGCCGTTACTTTTTTATGTAATAACCATCACTTGTGATGTTCATCAGACTTTTAATTTGAGGTACGGTATGGTAAAACCTATTCTTTAAGATTTCTACAATACCCTCCATGCGCCATCCCTCCAATGTACACTAGTGATTTTGACTACTTGTTTATTGACCGAGCGAAGTGAGGTCTAAGATTCAAGTCGACGGTTTGGCATTTCTCTTAATGTTTAAATGTTTATATGTTGCACATTTACGGCGAAACGCGGCAATAGATTTTCATGAAATTTGACAGGTGTATGTTCCTCTTTGAA
>NW_024091948.1:0-18474 GCF_014356525.2 Nilaparvata lugens | reverse complement strand
CTGGACCGAAAATCAAGTGACGAAGCAGTGTGTGATATCATAACCTCAACTTTGGACACATTAACTTTTATCAAAATTTGTGGAGAGAAATAGTACAGGCTCAATCTAGTTTTCCCTTCAATGTCATAATCATATTATGATTGTAGTATTTTGTTCAATAGATAAATAAATAAAATAAATACTCATTCTATTATCCTTCTTTATTCTCGGTCACCACTCATTCTCTCTCCGTCAATGTATTTCTCTCTCACTCTCTCTCACTTTCACTCATTCTCTCTCTCACACTCTCTCTCAGTCTCTCTCTCTCACAATGAGCTTCTCTCTGCGCTTACTCTCTCTATTTTCCTTCTTTATTCTTCGTCACTACTCTCTCTGTCTCTCCGTCACTGTATCTCATTGTCTTCCACTCTCTCTCTCACTCACACCCACTCTATCTCACTCTCTCTCACTCTCTCTCTCTCTCTCTCTCTCAATCTTTCTCACTCATTCGAAGACAGTTTCAATGAGTTTTGCAATCGAGTTAAGTGATGAAGCTTGATGAGCCTTCTCATTAACTGTTGCACTCTAATAAGACGACCTCAACCGCATCATTCCAAATTCAAAACTCACTGGCATCTAAATAGCGTAAGAGAAGGAAAATAGGTCGCAGATGTGTAGAAGAGGAAGGAATGATGAGAGAAACATTGCGAAGACAGCTGTGGTACTATAGTGGGGTCCACGTCATAATAGCATCAGAAAAAGATAGCAGAACGACGTTGCCGATCCTCTGTCATGCCAATGCCGTCTATGGACAGTAGCTGATACAGGTTTATTAATGTAATACTAGTAGTTCTCTGAACAGTAGACCTCACGCAGTTTTCTCATCCACTACTAGTATCTGATGTCACCTGTTCTAGTTGATTCAGTTGATCACAATTCACAGTTGAATCATAATTTTTCACTCTTAAAAACTGTTATTTGTTTTCTACAAGATCAAAAACTCAGTTATGTTAATAAATTGTGCCACACCAGATTTTTTTTATTTTATTCTCAATCACCTATTCCATTTGTTTTTCAAATGTGAGAATATCAGATGATGAGCACGCGTCATAAAAAATATTGAAACCCTACCTTATAGAAATAGACCTATCAGACATTTGTGTAATGCATGCAATGAATAATCCACTTGTCAGCTGATTGATTATGAATAATTGATTCTATAGTCTGATTTATCCTATCTTCAAGGTTGATAATATATATATAGTGATATCAGAGTATGGAGGAATTCCTTCCCTTTTCATATTGTCTTTAAAATGCAACATTTCAAAAAACATTTATGTATACATCGAAGCGCAGTTGAATGAAGAATATTCCTGCCAAATCTCATTGAATTCTATCAACGCGTTTGGCCGTAATCGCGTAACATACAGACAGACAAAAGAGAATCCGAGTTAAAACATAGACCTCACTACGTTCGGTCTCGTTTGAAAATAATCAATTATATTTCATTGAGCAAAAAATAATATTTTTCAATAATTTAATAATGAGTTTTCATAATTAACATGGAATATTTTGTTAATTAATCATCAATTCTACATTGTTCAAGACGATCTGGCAACAGAACAAAGCGAGAAAGAGATATCGCTATTAGTTTTGTTGAAATGATAGACAAGGATAGGAATACTATTGCTAATCAAACACTGCCATTATAACATGGACCTCATTATATAGTGAGGTCTACTTTATAATGGCAGTAGATAAAGATGGGAGAATAGCGATGCCGATTCTCTGCATTGATTAATTATAGTTCTACACTGTCAAGATCATAATTGGCATCGTTGTGGACCTAGAGAAGGATAGTACCACCGGCTTTGTCGAATGATAGACAAGGACAGCAAAACCAAAGTTGAACAAATACTGTCATTATAACGTGGACCTCACACTATAGTAATTCCCATTTAAAGAATCATGACACAATAAAGTGAATTCATTTTGGTAGGATAGCTGTCAGACCTTGATTTACCCTGGCACTCTAAATTCAAACAGCTAAATAGATTATAAAACTTTTCACCACTACGCGGATAGAAATCCTCCCCTAAAGTTGAAAGTTTCTACTCAATCAAGTAGCAAGTTACCCCCCTAAAGTTGAAAGTACCCCCTCCCTGAAAGCCACAGAAAAAGAGGGCTGAACCACAAATTCATCTAACACTTCTCTCTTCCAAAATCCACTTTGCTCCCTCAAATCCCTTAAACGTCTACATTGGAATCCTTTCTAACGCCTCTCTTTGCCCACAGCTACAAATAATCCTATCTTCACTTTGGAGTGGATTTTAATCAGATTTAGAATAAGGATGGGAAGAAGAGAAGGTCGCGGGGATTAAGTGAAAGGAGGGGGAAGTGGAGGTGGAAGAGTAGGAGGAGAAGGAGGTGGCGCAGAAGGAGGTAGAGGAGGTAGAGGAGAATGATGAGGTTGATGGAGAGGTGTAGGAGGAAGTGGAGGAGGGGGCTTCACCCCTGGACCCCCGTCTGGATCGTCCAAAAATGAGATCAGCGGGCTCGCTTCGCTCGCCTGCATGTAGACCTCAGCGGAACCTCTGTACCGAATTTGAACGTATTATGTCAATTTGATCTCGAAAAACACCTGTTACTATATCGGCGTATCTTTGGCGAACAAAATTCTTCCACCTCAGCTAAACCTGTGTACTTAATTTAATATATTACCATCGATTGTTGAAAAAGGTGAGGAAACGCAGAAAAGCCGAGAAAACGCTAATTTGATGAATTGGTATTTAGGAGGTCCTAGATAAATGCATTTCAATCTTCAATTTGGTGCCAACCTAGCAAAGTCAACTCAACTTAATGCCAACCAGACAAATTTTTTAATTTAGTTACCAGAACAAAAAATGTTTCGAATAGGTACTCTCTCTAGATTATAGTTCTACTAGCCGTCAGGCTCGCTTCGCTCGCCATATCCGTCTAGCCAGGGGCTTGACCCCCTGGACCCCCGACTGGATAGTCCAAGAATAGGATCAACAGGCTCGCTTCGCTCGCCTGCATTTTTCATTTGAGAATTTTTATCATATGTTAGGACAATCCAGTCGGGGAACTAAACTAAACGTCTGGCTAAACGGATATGGCGAGCGAAGCGAGCCTGATGGCTAGTAATATAATATTCCCAGGATTGAAGTAGCAGTGCCCAATCAATTTTTCCGCGATAAATGCATTTAAATCTTCAACTTGGTGCCAACCTATCAAAGTCAACTCAACTTGATGCCAACCTGACAAAATTATTAATTTAGTTGCCAGTTAACAACTGTTTCAAAAAGGTACTCTCTCTAGATTATAGTTCTATATTAACATATGGTATGGACATTTCAATTATAATTTTAAGATATTGGAATAAGAAGAATATACATGCTAAAAGAACTTTAAACCCTTCAAAACCACCCTTAGATTTAAAATATCGCCAAAAGATTTCTTAGTGCGCCTCTAAAGGGCCAACTGAACACACCTACCAAATTTGAACCTTTTTGGTCCTGTAGATTTCTAGTTCTGCGAGTGAGTGAGTCAGTCAGTCAGTCAGTTAGTGAGTGCCATTTCGCTTATATATATATCGATAATTTCTGATTAACCAATAAAAAATCTTGATAAATCAATGCATTGCAATCAACCGATAAACCAATTCCGATAATAATAATAATATCGAGTGACCTGGCTGGCTCAGGTCTGGTGTCAGAGTTTTCAGGTCGCAACTGATCAATATCAGGGCCTCTGACATGACCTAACGACTGCTTTTTAGGCAGCCGGGACCGACGGCTTAACGTGTCCATCCGAAAAACCAATTCCGATAAATCCAATGCATTGCATTTATATAAATGCACTAAACACAATGCTGGTATCGAGCACATGTTCTACGAGAACCAAAATATCTCATCACCGAAATTCACAAGCTGATGTATGGCCAAACTACAAAATATAAACACGATCTAGAAGATGGAGAAGCCTTAAGGGTATGAAAGAGAAAGAGGTGGGGTTTTTGCTTTTATATGGCAAAATGTTTGTATTATTTTAATGTTTTGATAATTATTGTAAAGCAGAAACAGAAAGCTTGCATGTCAGAGAATGTTTGTGTTATATAATTTGACTATAAGTCACCGTATGATTTTCAAGAATGCGATATTCTGCCTACTCTGTACTACAGCCTACGTCACAGCTGCAGTTCCCCCACTCCAATTGCATGTCAACTTAAATACTATAGATGAGTGACCAACTTTTACTTTCCTTGCCCTATTACCATAGGTAAGGAAAGTATTGCTTTCCGAAAAAATTAAGGTACCCCAATTTCTAAATTTCTATACGTTTCAAGGTCCCCTGAGTCCGAAAAACTCTAGTTTTGGGTATTGGTCTGTATGTGTGTGTGTGTGTGTGTGTGGTGTGTGTGTGTGTGTGTGTGTGGTGTGTGTGTGTGTGTGTGTGTGTGTGTGTTGTGTGTGTGTGTGGTGTGTGTGTGTGGTGTGTGTGTGTTGTGTGTGTGTGTGTGTGTGTGTGGTGTGTGTGTGGTGTGTGGTGTGTGTGTGTGTGTGTGTGTGTGTGTGTGTGTGTGTGTGTGTGTGTGGTGTGTGTGTGTGTGTGTGTGTGTGTGTTGTGTGTGTGTGTGGTGTGTGTGTGTGTGTGTGTGTGTGTGTGTGTGTGTGTGTGTGGTGTGTGTGTGTGTGTGTGAGTGTGTGTGTGTGTGTGTATGTGTATGAGTGTACGTGCGTCTGTGTACACGATATCTCATCTCCCAATTAACGGAGTGACTTGAAATTTGGAACTTAAGGTCCTTTTACTATAAGGATCCGACACGAACAATTTCGATCAAATGCAATTCAAAATAGCGGCTAAAATGGCGAGAATGTTGTCAAAAACAGGGTTTTTCGTGATTTTCTCGGAAACGGCTCCAACGATTTTGATCAAATTCATAACTAAAATAGCCATCAATAAGCTCTATCAACTACCACAAGTCCCATATCTGTAAAAATTTCAGGAGCTTCGCCCCATCAATGCAGATAGATTCCCAATTATCAGGCTTCAGATACAATTGAAACGTATTGTAGAATCTCTACAATTAATGTTCAGTAACATTTTCACCTAAAATCGAAAATAAGCTTTAAATTCGAGAAAATGTGATTATTCAATTGCAAATTATTGTTGATTCTATTAAATAATTCACTATGAAGAGATAGCAGACCTCATGTGTGTCTCCAGCGTTATTGCCCTGTCACCAGCTGGCTCAAATCTTTGAATAGTAGACTTTAGATGCGCGGGAACACTAGCGTCAGGTGATGAATTTTCATAACGGCAAGGAAAGATGTGTGAGTGCGCCACATCAGATTTTTTGTCTACCAACTTTGATCAGGATCAACGTGAATACTCCATTATCGATGTTCAATGTTTTTTGTCGATGGTCGAATTTAGTTGACGGTTAAAATCGTTAGAAAGCGATAATAATTGGTTGCACTTTCGCTGAGTAAGCATGTGTAACAAAGCGTGACGCCGACATCAGAGAATCAATAACTGATAGCGAACTTTGTTATCAGCTTAATAGGATTTGGGATGATGTATGCGATGCATGTCCCCTATGGTAATTGATAGCCCAGTTGTCACAATTTCATTTCTGCTATCAAAATAGTCACGGGTTGTCGGACAAAATAGTCACGGGTTGTCGGATTATGCTAATCTGTCAACTGTATACTATTGGTGATCTCAAGAGTGGTTTAGAGAGGCATTCACTTCATCAAGAGTTCACATGATCGAGATTATTCACTTTCCATGTACGTTGAATTATCAATTTATTCATCTATCGATTCAAGATACACAAATATTCATCAAAATGATTAAATTCGTTATGCAATTCTATTAACACGTGCATTTCATAGCTTAGAGAAAATATAAGCGTTCATTTACTTGTTTGTTTCTCGTAATAGTAGAAAATTATCAAACGCTTATGGTATCAGCTAAAAAGAATTGTATTAATATAATATTTATCTTCATGTTATCTTTGATAGTACCTCAATATATTACTTTCCTTGCCCTATTACCATAGGTAATGAAAGTATTGCTTTCCGAATAAAATTAAGGTACCCAAATTTGTAAATTTCTATACGTTTCAAGTTCCTCTGAGTCCAAAATAGTTATTTGTATATCTAGAGTGAAAAGTACGACTTTTTCTCCCTGTGGGAAAAAGTTTGAAGCCCGAGGCGAAGCCGAGGGCAGCAATTTTTCTGAGGGAGAAAAAGTATTTTTCGCTCGTAATGTACACAACATTTTTCCTCCATCTACATTTTTTTATAGAACTGCAAATAAAATCATTCTAATAACTTACGTATTGGTGTCAATGATTCCTAACAACATAACCTAAATCTAAAACCTAAAAACCGGTCGTCTGTTTGGCACTGCCGATTGCGCTATCTATCGGCAAAAGTTGTAACAATTGTATCAGCTGAGCAGCTACCAAAAATGGCTGACTCCAGATCACGCGGTTCAGATTTGAATTGCAGATCAAGAATATTTGTTGGCTGGTATTTTGAATAGAATAAAATATTTTAAAAATTGTATAAATTTTTATCATCTACCAATATTAAGAATATAATAATTATCATACAAACATATATTTCATGAGTTGATCAAATTTCTGGTTGTGGTATTGAATTCAGTATTGACTCAATGACAGACACCTCTATTATGCTTTCTCATCTGAGCTTAGACCTTCTAACCTATTACAATGTAAGTCTCAAAATAGAGATGCTCCCCATGTTATTTAAATGGAGTCACTTTTACTCCCTAGGGAGTTTTTCTGTTTTTTACTACCGAGAGCGAAAAAGTGACACTTTAATATTAGATTTCAGGGAGTAAAGTAAGTACTTCAGACAGTAGGTGGAGGAAAAAGTGTTTTTTGGGTGTTGGTCTGTATGTGTGTGTGTGTGTGTGTGTGTGTGTGTGTGTGTGTGTGTGTGTGTGTGTGTGTGTGTGTGTGTGTATGTGTGTATGAGTGTATGTGCATCTGTGTACACGATATCTCATCTCCCAATCAACGGAATGACTTGAAATTTGGAACTTAAGGTCCTTACAATATGAGGATCCGACACGAACAATTTCGATCAAATTCAATTAAAGATAGCAGCTAAGATGGCGAAAATGTTGTCAAAAACAGGGTTTTTCGCGATTTTTTCGAAAACGGCTCCAACGATTTTGATCATATTCATACCTAAATTAGTCATTGATAAGCTCTATCAACTGCCATAAGTCCCATATCTGTAAAAATTTCAGGAGCTCCGCCCCATCTATGCAAAGTTTGATTTTAGATTCCCAATTATCAGGCTCCAGATACAACTTGAACAAAAAATTTAAAGTGGAAAAGATTGAGCATGGAAATCTTTACATTAATTCACAGTAACATTTTCATCTAAAATTAAAAATAAGCTCGAAATTTGAGAAAATATGATTATTTCAATTGCAAACTGTTGACAACTAACTGTTGATTCTATTAAATGATTCACTATGAAGAGATAGCGGACTTCAAGTGTTTCCAGCGTTATTGTCCTGTCACCAGCTGGCTCAGATCTCTGAATAGTAGTAGACTTGAGATGCGCGGGAACACTAGTGTCAGGTGATCAATTTTCATAACGGCAAGGAAAGTTGTGTGAGTGCGCCACACCAGATTTTTTATTCTACATCTCATATTTCCATTAGCACATAGGAAAAGTATATATCTTGAATACGACTTCCCTGCGGTTTCAATGAATATTCTTTATTCAAATTCTTTATTAAAAAAAAAATTAAACAATCAAATGCATTCCAAAAATCAAATACAATATTGTTTTCTAATTCTAATATGTGTTCCCTATAGGCTACCCTGTGTGGGGACACTTGAATATATATAATAAAATATTTATATACAAATTTAAATATAGAAGAATACTCAAATGTGATTCGTTAGGCTGGTCACACATCGATAAGTCAAGACAAGACTAGTCACGTTTAGTCACAATACTCCACATTGCTGCTTATGGAGTCATGTCTAATTGCAATGACTAAACAGTGTGTGCTGCGTCATAAACAGCAATGTGAAGTATTGTGACTAAACGTGACTAGTCTTGTCTTGACTAATCGGTGTGTGACCAGCCTTATTGTTAACTGAATCGAAAATGCACTTCCTCATATCCCCCGAAATATTTCTTGGAGGGATCATTTACCTCAGAGAAAGTTTTAAAGACTGAAATTCAAATTATCTTGTGATCCATTCTTTCTTTATAGCTAACACTTTTCAGCTTTCATCCTAACTAACATGACTGAGAAAATAATTTTGTGTAGCTCTTTGTTTGTGTAGTTGGAAGTTGATATTGTGGTAATAATTCATATTAGATGAAAAAAACTAAGAAATTGTCAGAAAACTACAGATTTATTGATAGACCGGTTTCGATTGTTACACCTCAATTTTCGAGTTTCCACATGTTAATAACAAAGGCAGATCTTTGAAAATTCTAGAGGCTTTAGAAATTGCAAGAGTAACTACGGAAAATTCCCAGTATTGTTAGAATGACCAGATTCATTTCAACCAATACAACACTACGAATTCAGCTTTATCATAACATTGTAAGCATATATTAGTCAATAGTTTTTCCATGTACATGGAATAGATAATGGATGGATTTAGAAAGACCGGTTTCGGTTGTTACACCTCAATTTTCGAGTTTCCACATGTTAATAACAAAGGCAGATCTTTGAAAATTCTAGAGGCTTTAGAAATTGCAAGAGTAACTACGGAAAATTCCCAGTATTGTTAGAATGACCAGATTCATTTCAACCAATACAACACTACGAATTCAGCTTTATCATAACATTGTAAGCATATATTAGTCAATAGTTTTTCCATGTACATATTTGTTTCATTATCTTTCACTTGTTTTCTCATTTTGTACTGGAAGTAAATTTTGTTATCATGGCAAGTCCAATGCTTAAGCCGCCATTTTGTGACACCGTAGAGTGGGAGGAGACTGTCTAGCTGGGCCAATGGCAGGCGTTCATGCCATTGACCAATAGCAGTACTCGCCTACTTGTATAAATTCTGCTGCTCTTATATTCAGTTTTAGTTTATCAGAGATTAAAGATGATGTAACAACCGAAACCAGTTTTTCCAAGTATCAATAAATCTGTGTTTTTTTGTCAATTTCATGGACTTTTCTATTTCATACGTGTATCTTTTATTCGTCAATGCTAACCCACCGTTGGAATTTTTCCATCTTACAATGAGACTCAGATTAAGGTTATTCTCAAAGTCAGTTTCAAGCATTTCTCCTAACATACTGTTTGGGATTTTTCTATCACACAATGTTCCAGGGTTCTCTGTCATGTGTGTCAACTCCCATTTGAGAAAATTTTCAATTTTCTCTGTCACCCTAATATCCCAACATATAACCATGTTGCGAATTTTAATTGCTGTGTCAGTGATCTGTCAATTGTACACTGCTACAATGCTACACATTTTTAATCGCGTGTGTGCAACCTCCCATTCAAAACACTGCTACATATTTTCTATTTTCACCCGTTCACATGTGTGAGCTCTAATTTGGACCAATGCTATACATTTTCAGTAGCCCATGTGTCAGCTCTCATTCAAAAAAATGCTTCACATTTTCAGTCGTCCATGTGCCAGCTCCTATTTGAAGCAATGGTTCACATTTCCAGTCATCTGAGTGCTATATATTTTCTATTTTCAGCCGTTCATATGTGTGAGCTCTAATTTGAAACAATGCTATACATTTTCAGTAGCCCCATGTGTCAGCTCTCATCCAAAACAATCGTACACATTTTCAATTGTCCATGTGCCAGCCCCCATTTGAAACAACGGTACACATTTTTTGTTGTGTGTGTAGACTTCCATCTGATTCAATTATTTTCACTCAACATTTTTTTATCATCAGGTACATGACTGCGTGACACTGTGTGCTTCCTATGTTTAGAGTTACATCGGCCAAATTGAAAACTGTGAATTCATTGGAGGTATACACAGTCTAAAAATAGGAAACTCACCTCCCACTGTTGGCAACTGTTTGAATAGGTAGCGTTGATGTTATTCATAGGAATGCTCACAGTTGGAAAGGTTGCAGTGAAAAACTCAGATGGAACAAAAACATAGAAAACAGCCTCTGGTTTGGCTTAATCAGCAAGGTACAATTAATTTGTTGTTGTTCGTCTATTTTTTTCCCTGTCAGAGGTTTCACCTGTGCGCTGTGCTTTTTTCAGTTTCACATTTTTTCAGATCACACATTTTTCGACTGTATAGACTGACAATTGTAATAATTGTTTTCTGTGATTGGACTCAATTCGGGTTGAAAATTTCGAGAGAGAATCCAACATGATCTCAATTTTTGATGGGGATTTGTGAACTGTGTGAAATTTGACTTCATCTCATTTGAAAGTAATTGGATAGTTTTTGGCTGACTTAGCCAGTTGTTTGCAGTGGAAATAGAATGTAATGTACAGTTTGTACTCTCTTTTTGTATGGTATGGAAATGGAATAGTATATTTCGCACCTAGAGCAGAAAATGAGATTTTTCCGGCTCGAAATCGGTTTTCAAGTCCGAGGCCGTAGGCCGAGGACTAGAAAAGATTGAGAGCCGGAAAAACATTTTTGCCCGTGGTGCGAACGCTATTTTTCGCCACACACACAAATAAACAATATATATATGATAATAGTTGTTTACTAAGCACTTCCGAAAGCAGAAGTGGAAAGTGATAGCTCTAGCAAATCTGAGGTAATCTGAAAATTGTCCAAGTATTTTCATTTTTTATTATGATTTGTCTAAATAACCAGAAAGATGATGTTCAATTATGTGGGAGGTTGAGTTTATACTTTTTTATTCCTTCGAATGACAATAAGATTATATCATTATGAATGATTTAATTATTGAATAATGAACACAAATGATGAAAAGTTTTTTGATCAGCTGTTTTTTGATCACCTTTCTTAGTTTCATGTTAGCGGCTGGAAAGGGTACTCTTTCCGGCCTAGGCCGGAAAGAAACCTGTTCTGACATTAGACGAGAGTCGTCTGCAAACAATGTCTTTCAGATCTCCGTAGGGGACTGGAAAACAGCTGCTTTCTGTGCAGTGTGATGAAAATGTATTTTCCTGGTGAGGTTGTTGCAATTCAAGGAACGTTTTGGACGCAAAAAAAACTTGTCAATTGAATTTGTAAGTTAAGTTTTGTAGAGTATTTGCCAAATCTTTTCAAGTACTTGAGTTTCCGAATATCAAAATTATACTTGAGTTTATATGTTACTAGCCCGTTATATGTTGCTCGCTTCGCTCGTCATATCCGTCTAGCCAGGGGGCTCCGCCCCCCTGGACCCCCGACTGGATCGTCCAAGAGTGAGATCAGCAGGCTTGCTTCGCTCGCCTGTATTTTTCATTTGAGCATTTTTATCATATGATCCAGTCGGGGGTCTAGACTAAACGTCTGGCTAAACGGATATGGCGAGCGAAGCCAGCCTGACGGCTAGTAATATAATATTCCCAGGAATAGCTCTGATTGAAGTAGCAGTGCCCGATCAATTTTCCCGCGATAAATGCATTTCAATCTTCAACTTGGTGCCAACCTAACAAAGTCAACTCAACTTAATGCCAACCTGACAAAATCATTAATTTGGTTACCAGTTAACAACTGTTTCGAAGAGGTACTCTCTAACAGTTCTATACTAACATATGGTATTGACATTTTTCAATTAGAATTAAGAGAATAAGAAGAATATACATGCTAGAAGACGAACTTTAAACCCTTATAAACCACCCTTAGAGTCGAAATATTGCCAAAAGATTCCTTAGTGCGCCTCTCAAGGGCCAACTGAACATACCTACCAAATTTGAACGTTTTTGGTCCGGTAGATTTTTAGTTCTGCGAGTGAGTGAGTGAGTGAGTCAGTAAGTCAGTCAGTGAGTGCCATTTCGCTTTTTTATATATAGATTTAAAATACCGGTATCAGCTTTCCTCTATAGGAAGCAGTGACAAGGCAGAGAATCGGCAACGTGCTCTCCAATATCTCTTTCTTCACTGCCATTGTAACGTGGACCTCACTATATTGTAGGAAACCCTATTGTGTTATTAAGATGTTAGGAAGCCAATGCAATTGTATGCACAACTACAATATTGCAGAAGTACATCAACAGCCAGCTATGCAATTAGTGCATGCTATTGGATTGCATTGTTAGTGCAGCACAAGCCACGCGGTCACCAATACAATCACTGACTGTTAATTGCGTTGACTAACCTACCTATGTTGTTCCCTTGACACTCTTGTTCATACAACAATGAAGCTAATCATTTTTCATGGTCTCTCTCGCTCCTCCTCCTTCTCCTTCTCCTCCTCCTCCTCTTCCCTCGTATAATTAATCTTCTTCTCCTTTTCCTCTCTCTTCTCCTTCTCCTCCTTCATATCATGAATCTTCTTCTTCTTCTTCTTCTTCTTCTTCTTCTTCTTCTTCTTCTCCTCCTCCTCCTCCACCTCCTCCTCCTCCCACTCCTTCTCGTTTTTCTCTATTATCGTCTCCTGATCATCATGCTCTGCCAACATCTCTTTCGCCAACTAACTATAATAAATATATATTTTTAATGGTATTCTCTCTGCTGACATTCTTTGGACATGCTGGCTCCTTTGATGCCGATTCTCCGCAACTCTTTGATTTAATTCATGCTGGAGATATTAAATTCTTTCCTGGACCCCCCACTGGATCGTCCAAAAATGAGATCTGCGGGCTCGCTTCATTCGCCTGCATTTTTTATTTGAGCATGCTTCATTCCATCAGGAAGTCAAAGTACTGGGAAAACACAGAAAAGCTGAGAAAAACGCTGGGAAAACGCAAATTTTGGGCGTATCTTTGACGTTATTTCAAATTCCTTCCAACACAGCATATTTACACCCTAGCTCAGCTCCTGAACTAAATTTGAACACTTTCTGTTCATTTGTTCTCGATAAATCTGAAAGAAAGCAAAAAACGCTGGGAAAACGATAATTTTGGGCGTATCTTTGACGTTATTGCAAATTCCTTCCAACACTACATTATTACACCCTAGCTGAGCTTCTGTATTAAATTTGAACATTTTCTGTCCATTTGTTCTCGATAAAGCTGAGAAAACGCTAAAAAAAACGCTGGAAAAACGCAGATTTTGGGCGTATCTTTGGAAAATTTTCCAAATCCGTTCTTAGTGCGCCTCTGAGGGGCCAACTGAACATACCTACCAAATTTGAACGTTTTTGGTCCGGTAGATTTTCAGTTCTGCGAGTGAGTGAGTGAGTGAGTCAGTCAGTGAGTGAGTGCCATTTCGCTTTTATATTTGGTTTTCTTATTTCATCTTTTGTGAATACTCAATGACTCATATTGAATTCGTATTAGCAACTTCCACCTGCGCACAGGATTTTCCTTGCAGGTGATTAGTTTCTTATATTTTGCAGATTTTTTTTGTATATTAATTGTTGTTAAAGAACTGATGAGGAATTTTTTATTTTTTAATAATATCTATATCTAGGATTTTCCAGTATTTGACTGCTCTCCTTCTTCATCCTTATAACTCCATTCCTGAAATGATGTTCTGCCATATTCCTCCGCTGCGATTATATCATGGGCCTCACTATCGGCTACACCTTGGAGACGTCAAAGCCACTTTTTCTAGAGTGAATGCGCGGGTGAAATATGATGACAGTGCAGAAAAAACGCGGTCGATCTCTGGTATCAAGCTGTCACTTATCGCTGGGGCCAACTTCACAAAATTGAGTTTTCTATCGATTTGGGACGTGGAGGAGAAGAGAGAGAGAGAGTGTGTGTGTGTGAGAGGGAGTGAGATTGAGTAAAGGTGAGTGACTGTGTTGGGAGTTACACTTGAAACAGACAACTTGAGACAGACGATTTGAATCAGAGGAAGAGAGAGAAAGATAGAGAAGGAGAACGAGAGAGGAGAAGATTGACGATTTAGGGCGTAGAGGGAAAGAGAGAGATAGGGAGAGAGTGTGTGTGTGAGAGAGAGTGAGATTAAGTAAAGGGTACTGACTGTGTTAAGAGTTACACTTGAAACAGACAACTCGAGACAGACGATTTTGAATCAGAGGAAGAGAGAGAAGAATAGAACAAGAGAGGAGAAGAGGGAGAAGAGAGGAGATTTGGGACGTAGAGGAGAAGAGAGATAGAGAGAAAGACAAAAAGAGAGAGAGAGTGAGAGAGAGAGAGAGAGTGAGATTGTGGAAAGGTGAGTGACTGTGTTAGGAGTTACACTCGAAACAGACGATTTGAATCAGAGTAAGAGAGAGAAAGAGAACAAGAGAGGAGAAGAGAGAAAGAGAGAGATGGAGTGAATGAGTGTGATAGAAGAAGAGGAAGAGTGATGAGTGAGTGGAGAGCAACTGTGAGAAGAGTCACACTCCAAAAAAACGATCAGAAGAGAGGAAAAGAGATGAAATCTCATAAGATGGACCTCCTTATTTATGTAAGTTCCAATATATTCTGGGATAGACGACTACAAACAGAGAGATTCCATGAGGAGGATGATTTACCACTTTTTTTGTGCTTTTTGTGAAGTTGAGCATTCGATCAGTAGCTTGATTTAAGTAACTTTTCAAGTCATTACAAAAATTACTGTTTTAAAGTCTTTTAAAGCGTACTCTGAATTATCTTATATGCCATTATTAGGGCGAAGTTAGGACTCCAGGTCCTCTCTGCCACAAAGCCCTTGAGGGAGAGGGGGAAAGAGAAAGAGAGAGAGAGAAAGATAAGATCAAATTAGATTGGAGTTCTTCATCCATGTAAGTTTCAATGTATCCTGGCGTAGGCCTATACAATAGTTTACATTTAATGACAGTATAGTTAATAATACAGAGTGTTTGAAAAAGAACTCCCTAGTTTTGATGTGTCATAGAATCTGTAAAAAGTGATATACACTATTCTAGTTTGTGGTGTTTGATTCAGAAACTGTCCAAGTTTGGCCCCCCTTGCAGTTGGCAGACCTGCTTGACCTTGAGACGGCGCCAGGGAACAGTTCCTCCAGTTGACACTCGCTTTCTGAGAATTGATTGATTGATTGATTGAGTACTTTATTTATGTAGATTACAATATATACTGGCTTACACACTTTTATACAATAGCTTACAATACAGCAACATTATAGATGAATTTACATAATATAGACTAAGAAAATAATTTTTGAACTGTATATGAGAAAGCAATTTGTAATATAATAACTATAGATAATAATCATATTGTTATGCATCTACATAAATTGGCGGAGCTTTGGACATATCAATGTCCATTCTTCGGGAAGAATATTAAAAATATCCTCCCCACTAACTCTCTACCATAACGTTAATTTCGTTATTCAAACTAAGGATTTATTTATTAATGGAAATATTGTAAAAGTTTTGGAAGGTGGATAGGGATAAAAGAGAAGTTGGATAGGGAGAGCTCGTCCAATTGTTCGGCCACCACGAAACCGGACTAAGCCTCTCTGAACTTTTTGTTTTGGGGACACATCAAAAACGTTGTGTACAGTGAAAAAATTTGAGACATAAACCATTCACGGGAAAGAATCGCCACGGCGGTTGGGATAACACCAGATATGTTGGAGAATACATGGCGAGAGCTTGAATATCGTCTCGACGTTTGCAGGGCAACAAATGGATCCCATGTTGAAGTGTACTGATGTTGAACAAAACTTGAAGGTTCTCTCTTCCATTGTATGTACTTGTTGATGAAGTTCTCCATCAATTTACACATTAAATTCATACCTGAAACTGGGAAGTTCTTTTTCGCCCCACTTGGATGTAATGAACTGGTTTACGTGCGTCATATGGAGGCCGAAAGTGATTGTTTTCTGACCAGGCCGGTAAAATTTTCACGGCCCTAGAGCTGTAAAATAACCTTGAAGTCAGCTGATTCTGATTTGATGTGAACGTGTTTACAAAATAGTTTATGAAACGTAATCAGTTTATGCTTCTAGAATTGAATGAAGTATTTCGCGATAAGATACTATCATTCTATTCGGATAAATGGAATACAAATAAGATATTATAAACTATTCAAATTCAATTTTCAGAGTATAGGCCTAATAGAATCTAACCTCAAACCTGCGTTTAATCGTTTATCACGAAACCTGGTGGATAATTTTGGAACTACATGGGCAATATCTATGGTGCTGAACGTTTTTACAAATAGTTTATGTAACGGAATCAGTTTATGCTTCTAGAATTGGATAAAGTATTCTGCAATAATTTACTATCATTGTATTTGGATGAGTGAAATACAGATGAAATATAAATATTATAAACTATTCAAATTCGATTTTCAGAGTAGGATAGAACTTCTAACCTAATCTTCCGAAGTCGATGACAACAAGCATTGTTGACGTTGACATTCAGATTGGCGAAATTTCAAGTGTGCTAAAACAGCTGATCAAAAACTTTTCATCATTTGTGTTCATTATTCAATAATTAAAACATTAAAACATTTATAATAATATCATCTTATTGTCATTTGAAAGAATAAAAAAGTATAAACTTAACCTCCCACATAATTGAACATAATCTTTGATGTTATTTAGACAGATCAGAATATAAAATAAAAATACTTTCCTGATATTCAGATTACCTCAGATTTGCTAGAGCTATGACCTAGCACTTCTGCTTTCGGAAGTGCTTGGTAAACAATTATTATTACCGTATTTTATATATTGTTTATTTTTCTGTGTGGCGAAAAATAGCGTTCGCACCACGGGCAAAAATGTTTTTCCGGCTCTCAATTTTTCTAGTCCGAGGCCGTAGGCCTCGGACTTGAAAACTGATTTCGAGCCGGAAAAGTCTCATTTTCGGCCCTAGGTGCGAAATATACTATTTCAAACACTCTGTGTTCACAGAGTGAACGAATTTCAACGAATTCTACAAAGAATGGAGAATTATTGAGCACAATGGAGATTGATTGCTATTTGATAAATATCATTAATACAATAAATTGTAATGTAATTTACATTAATCGGTGGTGTTTCAACAAATAACAAATTATTGTCTACTATCTGAGAAGAATATAGAACAATTCCTTCATATGGAATAATATGAAGGATATAGAATGATATCCATTTCATCAACACACGACCTGAGAGATTGATTATTGATTGAGTAGGCTACTTTATTTATGTAGATTACAATATATACAGGCTTATACACTTGAATTCAATAACATGAAATACAAAAAACATGAGAAGTTATGAGAAAACATGAAAAAAAGTTATGAGATAAATTCACATAGTGGAGAGGAAGGGAGAGAGAAAGAGATTATGTGAGGGAGAGAGGCTGTAAGAGAAAGGGTGAGCAACATTGTGGAGGGTCACACTTGAGACAATCTCCCTGAAACAAAGAGAGAGTGAGTGAGAGGTAGAGATCGATTGATTGATTGATTGAGTACTTTTTTTATGTAGATTACAATATATACTGGCTTATACACTTATATACAATAGCTCACAATACAGCAAAACTATAGATGAATTTACATAATATAGAATAAGAAAATAATATTGAACTGTATATGATATGAAAAAGTAATTTGTAAATAATAACTATTATAATTATATTGTTATGCATCTACATAAATTGGCGGAGCTTTGGACATATCAATGTCCATTCCTCGGAAAGAATATTAAAAATATCCTCCCCACTAACTCTTTACCGAAAGAGCTAGAGGGAGGGAGCGTGTGAGAGAGGCTGTAGAAGGAAGGGTGAGTAACACACAGTGTAGAAGGTCACACTTGAGACAATCTCCCTCAAACAGAGAGAGAGTGAGTGAGAGGTAGAGAGAGAAAGAATGAGTAAAAGAGAGTGTGAGTAAAAGAGAGAGAGTGTGTGTGTGTAAGAGGAAGAGATAGTGTGTGAGAGGGTGACACTTGAAACAGAAGACTTGAACCAGAGTGAGATCAATGTGTTCACCTTACAGAGAGGATATCAACAGTCTGCTGACTCTGAAGTCTGATGTCTTAGAGAGGAGCGTTTTTGAAACAGAATACGTTTTTAAAAGGGAATACGTATTAGAAAGAGAATATGTTTTTAAAAGAGAATACGATTTTAATAGTATATTCGCACCTAGGGCCGAAAATGAGACTTTTCGGCTCGAAATCGGGTTTCAATCCGAGGCCGTAGGCCGAGGACTAGAAAAGATTGAGAGCCGGAAAACAACATTTTTGCCCATGGTGAGAACGTTATTTTTCGCTACACAGAAAAATAAACAATATACAAATATGAGAATAATTGTTTATTAGGACTTCCCGAAAGCAAAACAGGGAGGTCATAGCTCTAGCAAATCTGAGGTAATCTGAATATCAGGAAATTGTCCAAGTATTTCTATTTTTTATTTGATTTGTCTAAAAAATAACCTAAAATATCATGTTCATTATGTAAGAGGTGAGTTTATATTTTATTCTCCCAATGA
>NW_024091946.1:12500-17968 GCF_014356525.2 Nilaparvata lugens | reverse complement strand
AGTACTTAACTATTTTGTCTGGAGAAAAAAAATTGATGTAGTATCCTACAATCAAACAGAATAAATTATATTTATATTATGAAAATTGGAAAACTGTTGACTCACCAAGATTTTTGACGGTTTTATTAAGCGCTTTGTAATTTTCACTAGGCGTCCATGATCGTTCTCTTCAGCATACTCAGAACAACGCTGTTCAAAAAGGCCTGAAAAATTATTTTTCATGGTAAACACTATTACATATGAAGTAGAATTGTTTAATGTTGATGACGCATACATGTACAATATAAATTGTATGTCTGAATGAAAGAGACTGATTGATTGTTCCATAATTATATTAGAAGAAAATACAACATTTCGTGCTCTAATTTCACCTGAGCGTATATTTGAGAACAAAGCCTAACTGGGAATAATTCAGTCAAATGGTCGTTTCATCAGGAAATAATTTTCTCGACGGTTCTTTATGTATTTTGGGGCACTGAATTCGAACCTGAAATTTGCTGACACGCCAGAGGGCGGCTTCACCCCCAAAACCCCTAAAATTTCGGACTTTTTCGGGGGAGGGGAAATACACCCAAAATAATGGGAAAATAATAATGGAAAATCATGTCCTACAGCAAAAATACAAATTTTTAATTGAACACGCGTGTCAACTAATTTCAGATTCGAAATCAGGGCCCAAAAACATATAGAACCATCGAGAAAAATTCTTTCGGGGCTGTTTCCTGGAAAACGACCATTTGACTGGACTAGAAGTGAAATATAAAAAGTAAAATACATTATATACAAAATACATATATAATACAAATACATTGATATAAATACATTATACATTATAAATCCTATGTGGAGATTGTTAGACTGGACTTGTGAGGAACAACTAATCACACCCAAGGCGAATTATCAAATGAAATAATAGAGGAATTCAAATTTTGGTCTAGGAGTTTACTATCATCACCAGAAATAGGATTAACAAAATATGCCAAAAGCAGTATTATTTTATAACATCGTGTTATACCAAGTGGGAAATTTCAATCAGTGTTTAGAAATTACTGAACACATCAATGTTACTTCATTCTCGTGAAATTATGAGTTAATATTAATATGTCTGTTAACAATTGACCAGGAATTGATTTGGTCATTAAAATCAGGGTTTAGAGGAAAAGGATTGTAGCAGATTCAAACAAAATAACAAAAGGATTGAGTTCAATTCATGATATATAGGGTGTTTCAATAAGAATGACCCAATTTTAAACATTTATATTGGGTTAAAGAAACGAGACGGGGCCCGCGCTACCACAGAATATACAGAATGGAAACTTGTAATCAATCGCCCATCTAACCAATGCTTTTTACATGACCCCAATACTAAACACGTCACGTGACCTTGGGAAGTTCCAATCCTGGTCTTCTGATTGGCTCGTGGCAGTGAACGAGATCAATTGATCCGGATCATTGAAGTGATCCGAACCTACCATCCTATTACAATGCGGCGCTCCTAACAAGATGGCGGATTTTGGCGTCAGGATATAGCCAAGTTTCCGTACTGTATGTATACTGTGGCGCTACCTGTACACTGGGCTATTGTTCCAAAAAGGTTCATCCTCCAACTCTCGACTATCACACTCTATTGTCCTCTGATTCTGCTACATCACCCTCATTAGTAGCCGGATTGGCCCCGTCTGCTTTCTTGAAGGCAGTTTTAGCTGGTAGGGACTCATCTATTACTTTGCACCTTATATATGTTACTTGTATTATTGAATACTATTATTGAAGTATAAATATAAAGAAAATAAAAATCTTAGTACCCTTTTTTTAAATATTTTATCACTACATGTTTCGGACATTTATGCCATTTTCAAGTGATATTTCCGAATATCATAATAGCATAAATGTCCGAAACATGTAGTGAGAAAATATTTAAAAAAAGGGTACTGAGATTTTTATTTTCTTTATATTTATATTACAAGTAGCCCTATACAGAAAAGAGATATTATTGAAGTACTATGATCAGTGATCAAGTACTTGTTATTGAATTATTCCCGATGGTTCATTTGATGAAACTCAACTTGCTCACAAGCTGTATATACAGACTGATTTGAGTTACATACAATTCGTGGTTACACAACACGTGCGCTATTCATCAGCTGATAATATGCGTATTATATTTATTTGTATGAATATAATTATCAAATAATCGAATATATTATGTATAATATGATAATTATATCATCAGATTGAATGAAAAAGACTGAGAAATTGTCAAAAAACCACTGATTTATTGATAATTAGAAAGATCGGTTTCGGTTATTACACCATTGTCAATCTCTGATAAACTAAAACTAAATACAAGAGCAGCAGAATTTATACTAGTAGGCGAGTACTGCTATTGGTCGAGGGAATGAACGCCTGTCATAGGCCTAGCTAGACAGTCTCCTCCCACTCAACGGTGTGACAAAATGGCGGCTTAAGCAACAGAATTTCCATGATAATAAAATTTACTTTCAGTACAAAATAAGAACCAAGAAAACAAGTGTGAAAGATAGTTTCAAAAGTAGAATTAAAGAACACATCAGAGATTGGAATAAACAAAATGGGGAATCTAACTTTGCAGAACATTTGATAACAAATAATCACAAGTTCACAGTTAAGGAGAATGTTGAGTTTCTGCATGGAATAAACAAAGGCAGATCTTTGAATATTCTTGAGGCTTTAGAAATAACAAGAGTAATTAAGGAAAATTCCCAGTATAGTTTAAATGACCAGATTCATTTCAACCAATACAACACTACGAGTTTAGTTTTATCATAAATTGTAAGCATACATTAGTCAATAGTTTTTCCATTTACATATCTGTTTTATTATCTTTCACACTTGCTTCTTGGTTCTTATTTTGTACTGAAAGTAAATTTTATTATCATGGCAATTCTGTTGCTTAAGCCGCCATTTTGTCAACACCGTTGAGTGGGAGGAGGAGACGTCTAGCTAGGCCTATTGTAGGCGTTCATGCCCTCGACCAATAGCAGTACTCGCCTACTAGTATAAATTCTGCTGCTCTTGTATTTAGTTTTAGTTTATCAGAGATTGACAATGGTGTAATAACCGAAACCGGTCTTTTAATTATCAATAAATCAGTGGTTTTTTTGACAATTTCTCAGTCTTTTTCATTCAATATGAATAATTACCACAATATCAACTTTTCAACTACACAAAAAGTTATATCATCAGCTTATGGAAAGCGTACGGCGTGTGTTCGTGCTCATCTATTTAACCTCATCATGTACACTGAATATAATGGGAGGTGAGGATCAGTATAAAAGGACGTATTTGGACGTAATCTTTATAAAAAAATACGTTCTTAGTTTGACTAAATTTGTACTTATAAACGATAGTAATGTATGTGTTTATCCAATCACTGTAGGCTACCACTGGCTTACAGCTGAAAATGCCTTTAAGTAATCAGACTGGTCCACCAATTTATTCCTCGGAGTAAAATACTTAACAATAGACCACGAAAATGTCGAAATTCAATAACAATAGGCGACCACTGAAGGGTCACTAGAACTTCTACCTGTTCATCGATTGTTTTCGGCGGCCCCGTCACGTTTTTTTACCCGTTATATTTATCTAAAAAAAATGGTGCACACAAACCAATTTTACATCAAATTACTGAGAGAAGTATCAAGTTTATGATGATGTATTATAAGTGTTCTATGTGTCTTCCTTCTGAGGCTCGGACGACATCTAGACGATAGCCAAATTCATCCCAGACTGTTCACAAGATGTCTTCTCGGACTGTACCTACTGTATCAAGTTTTTCATCGGTTTTTAGCTCCTCAATGTCAAGTGCTAAGGAAAGAACATAAACATGATCTTTGACGATGTTCCTCCCTTGACTTTTGACATTGAGGAGCTAAAAACCGATGAAAAACTTGATGCAGTAGCTACAGTCCGAGAAGACATCTTGCGAACAGTCTGGGATGAATTTGGCTACCGTCTAGATGTCGTCCGAGCCTCAGAAGGAAGACACATAGAACACTTATATACATCATCATAAACTTGATACTTCTCTCAGTAATTTGATGTAAAATTGGTTTGTGTGCACCATTTTTTAAATAAATATAACTGTTTAAAATTGGGTCATTCTTATTGAATGATAAGAATGATCGAGATAATCACCTCTGGATTCCGGCGTTCTCTCCAGCCTCGACTGGATGAATGCGTTGAACATGGCTGTCTCAGTGAACCATTCCAGAAATAGTTGGATACTGCGAGAAGAGATACTCTTCACGAACAAATCTCTCTGTCGAAAACAAACGGTCACAACAATTATTTCAATGAAAATATAAGAATAAAATCAATCCACATTGCAGAAATCTGTCAGGGGAACAGAGATACGCTATTCACAATGTTTGACCATAGAATAAGAGCAAGCTCAATGCTTTCTCTATGATTAAACTTGGTAAAAAGTTGAGAAAATTTTTGTAAAAATTTGTGTTTTCATTCATTGAGTAGATTTATTCGATAACTCCTGTTTTCGATAATTCAACTTATCGTAATTTAAGTAGTAATTTGAAGAAATGAATTAGGAATATTATGAATTAGGTCTGTTTCTATCAATTCTCATAGTGCCAATTTAATTTTTTGTAATGTTCGTTTTTTTTAATAGTATTAATTACGTTTATCGACTTGTTATATTTTTATTGATGTTTCCTATTGCATTGTTATTGCTTTAATGGAATAAAAGTATTCTTATTCTTAATGGAATATAGCAAATAGAGTAAATTTGAGTACGCTAACTTGCTAACTCCGCTAACTTTTTTTGTTGAAACCATGACCATAGTTGTTCTCTAACCTCTAAATAACGTTATCGATTCAGAAGCAAGGTTGTAAACATGGAATTTATGATTGGGAACAGATTTAATTTACCCCTGTTATTCTACTAAACTTGCAGCGGCTAATTTAAGATGGGGTTATCACAAGTTAAAAATAACAGTGGAGCTTGTTCATTGAATCTGTTATATTATATTATTAGCGTACGGCTTTTAATGGTGGGGAGAACCAAGGGTAGTTCCACCTCGCCGTATATAGTCCAAAGTTCCCTAATGGGAAACCGGACACTAAGGTTATAGTCAGCACAGCAATTTAAATTTACACTAAAAAAACCTTTATAAGGTTGTTATAAAAACAACCTTATTGATAATGCTCCTACTGCTCTCTAGATTCTGTGAAATTTGGCAGCGCTGTACTACATGAGACAAATGCTGAAAACTAAGTTTTGCACAGACAATAGTATTGAATAAAAATGAATTAATATTTTCAAATTCACTGATTTGTTGGAACAATATTTTAAATACTGGTTTCAGTTGTTACACCATTATAAACCTCGAGTAAAATCTCTAGCAGGTTAGACCATTGATAATGGTGTATCATTTCTAATGTGAATAGTCGTTTTCACTGTGTAGATTTAT
>NW_024091946.1:0-7500 GCF_014356525.2 Nilaparvata lugens | reverse complement strand
TAACCTCAAAAACAGTTGAAAGTTCCAAAGAATTAAATCTAAAAATCAACAATTCAGTTCCTACTTGGAATCTAAATATTATTATTCTGTCGGAAGAATTTATTTAAAGCCAAGCAATATTCCTTGAACAATATAACAAAATCATGTTGTCAATCTACGATAATAACAGCTGATAAATTTGAAAATTGGTGTACAAGAACCCCCCATAAAATGCGATTTTGCAATGCATCATGGGATTATGTCATGACCTGTATTTATATACCTTGATTTCATTCATGGAACTGTCTCTAGATAGCTCTCAATCACGTTTTAAATTCCTTGACGTAATTTAGTTTTCATTTCCCTTTGAAATACCGACTTGCATTCGTTATTGCAACTGTAGAATGATTCTAAGTGTATTTCAAGTGGTATTTAAGTGATGTTGAAGTGGCTATTATCAGAATTATGCAATATTATCAAGCGGTTTTCAAATTATATTCGAGTAAAATATGATATTACAGAGTTTCTAAAATTAGTTCTTATCTTGTTCAGGTTGTGCTTTTCAATTAGGATAGACTTTTTTGTCGTTATTGTAGAATACTGGTAGGGCTTTACAGACTTCTCTGTCACAACTTATCCATTCAAGAAACCTTCAAACGAGACAACAATAGCCAAGACTTGATGTAAAAGAAACTCTTTGTCTAGCATATCCCGATTCAACAATCATTCATTTCTTTGGTCCTCTGTATTCATCTACTGTTTCAAAAATCCTCATCTGTAGTATTGTATTTAATGAAGTTCATGCTTTCATGTATCTGTCCATAAATATGTAACCTATAGGTTATAGGTTAACCTATCAATCGCTCATCAATCGCTCTGCTGGAGTGACGTTCGGTTGCGGAGCAGAGCGAAAGTCTGTACGCACCTTTATAATGACAGTTTGATCAACGTTGATGTTGCTATCCTTGTCTATCATTCGACAAAGCAGTTAGTACTATCCTTTTCTAGCTCCGTAACTATGCTAAATCTGTTTTTGACAATGTAGAAATATAATTAAGGCAGAGAATAGGCAACGCTGTTCTTCTATCTTTATCCACTGCCATTATAACGTGGACCTCACTATAATAAAAATGTTTTTGTTACTGAATTCAAGTAATATGAAAATGATTCAGCACTCACCAGATCAATGTTGTTGAGCGGTAAGTCCATCAGCTTTGGTTTGATAATACCTATCAGGTAGGGAGTTGGCGCATGGCAGACGTCCATCAAAACAGAAGGCAGAATAGGTACAAGTGTGTGCTGCCAATGGAATGGAAACAGAGCCGATTGGAGGCCTTCTATACACCCGATAGCTTGCTGAAAACATATAACAAACAAAAGAAACTGAGAAAAAATCTAATGAGTCGAGTGAGAAAAACTAATGAGTTTTCAATAAGAAAACCAAAGGGTGATGATTGGTTCATCTGAAAAATATAGAAATATGACATAACATAGTTTTGGTTGAGAGAAACCATCAAAATAGTATATATTTAATGGAGAACAACAAATTAATAGATGTTTTGATTTTGTTTTGAAGGGACGGATTCAAGGATCCAAAGGTTCAAAGAACCCCACACGTCAACCGAAGCTTATTGTGTTCCCAAGTAATATGTTAGTTAGGCAAACCAATACCTGTGCCCTTTACAAGAACCAGGGGTTTTTCCCTATACTAACATTCCATTCATCACCTGGTTGCAATCCTTGTCGCAATCCAGTGTGATATGCTTGGCAGTCTCTTCAGACTGATTAGTCCTCGAGACTATGTGAGTTCCACTCCTGGCCATTTTGTAGGTCCTTCCGCTGAGAGAGGGGACGCCAAACTGCCTCTGGGGCGCCCGGCGCCCGGCCACCCTCGACTCAGCCTCTTGACCCACATTTGTGTCTGGGGTTTCACCCATCTCTGGTCTCAGTTTTTCTTTTTGCCCCTCTGAAACTCTGAAGGGTCATAAGCTTCACCTCTTCCCCAAGAAGTTTTGCCTGAATGGCCGCCCTTCTTTGAGCAGTGGTGAGTTTTGGCCTCTCCACCCACAAACCTACGTGAGTTCCACTCCTGGCTTTTTTTTAGGTCCTTCCGCTGAGAGAGGGGACGCCAAACTGCCTCTAGGGCGCCCGGCCAACCTCGACTCAGTCTCTTGACCCACATTCATGCCTGGAGTTTCACCCATCTCTGGTCTCTTGGGTTTATCTTTTTGCCCCTCCGAAACTGCCCTGATGGGGCAGATCCCGTGGGTTTGAAGGCAAGGCAACTTCTGGAGTTGCCTTGAGGTCCATTTTAGTCGCCTCCTACGACAAGCATGGATGCTGTGGGTGAATTCTGGTTTTCAACACATTCTTGAGTACGATGATCGACTCAAAGCTCCCCCAACCCACAGGGGGCAATTAATAGATCATGAAAACTGTTGTCCTTACAGAATTAACGTGTATGAAACAAAAACCAAAAAACAATGAAATCAACAAGAGTGAAAAGTCTTTTAATTTGATACATCAATTCAAAATTAATCAGGTTCATCTGGAGAAAAATAGCTCAAATTTGATTTTTCCATGTAGAGTATGAATTTCATACATGATAATAATAGCCTATCGTGTGACCTGACTGACTCAGGTCTGGTGGCCGAGTTTTCAGGTTGCTCCCAACAAATTTCAAAGCCTCTGACGTCATCTAAAGACTGTTTTTAGGCAGCCGGAACAGACAGTTCAACGTGTTCATTCAAAACACGGCAGTGGCCCGAGAAAAATATATTGACCGTGCCGGCTATATGAATACATTTGCATCATTTTTTAAGTAAAATACGATGGAAATAGCAGCTGCATTGAATCATTAAATATTATTTGTGAATTTATCAAAAATAAGATACAAAAAAGTTAATAGCTTACCTTATCGATTCACTGAGCAGAATCACTTTCCTCTCATGTAACAAGGTAGCAAATATTTGCAGGAAGACTGATATCTTGATTTTGCCTAACAGTTCAGATAGATCATTATCCTCTTGTCGAATATCCAACGGTCTGGGAAATATCTCTATTCTGTGGAAGTAAAAGATATACATGTTAAATTTGAGCACTGATT
Organism: Nilaparvata lugens; assembly: GCF_014356525.2. Taxonomy (NCBI): domain Eukaryota; kingdom Metazoa; phylum Arthropoda; class Insecta; order Hemiptera; family Delphacidae; genus Nilaparvata; species Nilaparvata lugens. The sequence goes on along the minus strand of NW_024091946.1, from coordinate 4,415 downwards.
CTACATGAGTTACAGTGATAGGGAATTGTCGTAATTTACTAAAATAAAACAACTACAAGACTGATTGAATGTGTTGAATTTTACAAAAAGTGGGAAGCATTCTATTCTGGAATATATACATTTCTTACTTTTCTATCCTATACAATGTTCCTTACCAGGACCCATTACCAGAAAATAAACACAATTTTATAACTTTATATGATTGTAGATTGGAAATCAGATACATGATTCACTTTTAAATCAATTCATTTCTAATAGGTGAATCAGTTCTATTTCCACCACATGAAAACTTTTAAGTAATTTTCTCAAAACATATCAATTGAAATACATTTTCTTGTTTTATCAAGTAATAGATTGTGGACTGAAACTCATAGATCAGTAGTTAATGTGTTGGGGGAGTTTTGAGTAAAGTATACTTGCTTTATAGAAGGAATTTGTTGGCTTATTGATTGGATACTCTAGGAATAACAATGCCCACCGTCACCGAGCTCCTGGTTGTGTAGCATGTTGCACTTGAGCGAATATGTCAGGTTTATTCTGTAGATGTGCATAAGAGTAGGGATCGAACATACAGCTGATAATATTAAATACTTTAAACTCGTTGAATAGGGTTTCAGTAGGGTACCTACTATTTTTCTGTACGCCGTTTTATAATAGATTTGAGTCACTTCAAAGGGATTCAAGACAGTCTTTGTGGCGCCTCCCCAAGCTAGATACCATACTGTAAGATGGATGGGCATACGCATAATCTATGCTAAGCATTTCAATATTCATGATTCTACTTGGAAACACATTGAAACACGATCCATAGGCGTATACAAACGCCACATTAATAGATGGCTTTTGGAGGTTGGTAGGATATGAATTTTAGATTTTCTTAAATCAAATTATACTTTTTGATAAGACTAGCCTTAATGCATGCTGAGTCGGTTGGCCATTGTTCTGATCCGTTTCTTTTTTTGGCTTGACAGTGAGTTTTCTGCCCTCATTCATTTTTTTCTCTCTCTTCTTCTTCTTCACTTCATACTTCATTTTCCTTCTCTCATTTCAATCTTTTCCATCTTTCACATATATTGTCATGTATTTCATTATGTTAACTTATTATGAACTATTGTCATTATGAACTATTCAGATGCTACTCTTTCTGCACACAGGCATTTTGCCCATGCATGGAAAAAATGTGTATTTTTTTTTATTTGAAATGTATTTTGTTTGTAACATGAAAAAAATAAATAAATAGTAATCATCTACAGAAGCACATAGCAACCTAGACGTAAAAGCTACTAAAATTACCAAGTTCTGCAACTTACTTCTCTACGACAAACCCAAATTTAGGTTACCTTTATCGTTAACTTAATTTACCTCATTTTATATTAACGTTATTTAACCATGAAAAAATAAATGTCGAGTGACCTGGCTGGCTCAGGTCTTGAGTTTTCAAATTGCAACTGATCAATTTCAGGGTCTCTGACATGACCTAGACTGCTTTTTAGGCAGCCGGGACCAACCGCCTGGCATCTTAACGTGTCAATCCTGAACACGGGAAGGGCCCGAGAAAAAAATCTTGCCCGGGCTGGGATTCGAACCCGGGCCTCTAGATAAAGCCAGCGTCCTAATCCACTCGAATGCTGCCACTCTTTATTTTACCTTTAAAGTTGTTTATTACCTTTCCCATTAGATCCATCATTGATGTACAGACTGTGGCCGGAGCCGGAAATGGACTTTGTAAAGTTGATCAATAAACTGATTCATTTTTGTCTCAGAAAGTCCGTGCTTCGATTCCAGTTCCATCAGGACCTAAAATTGAAAATAGATTAACTTGAATCCACTGAAAAATAGATTGATTGATTGGAAAATGAGAAGAAGATTCATTCATTAAAATAAGAAAATGACAGGATAAGCAAATTATTATTGAAGTGATTCAAGGTTATAAAGCAATAGTGAGGTCCACTTCATAATGGTAGTGTTTGATTAGCAATGGTATTGCTAACCTTGTCTATGATTCAACAAAGCGGACAGCGCTGTCTGGGCCATTCGATTTGCTCTGTTGCCAGATTGTATTTTAACAATGTAAAATGATAATTTATTAACAAAATATTTCATCTTAATATGAAAATTCATTAAGAATTTATATTTTTCGATTTGCTCTGTTGCCAGATTGTTTTTAACAATGTAAAATGAATCATTTATTAACAAAATATTTTCATAACTATGAAAATTCATTAGAAATTATGAAAAACATATTCATTGCTTGCTGAAATGTTTTTCATATGAAAGATCATTTCAAACGAGAATGAACAGTTAATATTACATAATGAAACTGTATCAGCTACCGTATAGAGAAGGCATTGACAAGACAGAGGATCGGCAACGTTTTTCTCCTAACTTTCTCCACTGCCATTATAACGTGGACCTCACTATAGATTAGGTTATATTTAGATATTGAGAAGGTGATCATGACAAATAAAGGACATTATAACAAAAGATAGAAACTTTAATTTTGAAGATATTACAACCGTAATTACATTTTGTATTAATAAATCCTCTAGCCTACAAATAACCAATCGTTATCACAATTTATCTAATACAAAACTCCTTGCATAAATTTGACTTATTCCAGTACTGACCATGGCTTGTAATAGTGAAGTGAGTCAATTTACACCATCAATCAAATGATCACATGCATCTTTGCATGGTAAAAATATTGGGTCTGCAATAATGTGTGTCTGGTACCAATAAATTCATTTTTATTATTTATTGTATAAAATAATATATCATAACAATTATGACATTGGAGGAAAAACTAGGCTGAGCCTGTACTATTTCTCTCCAAAAATATCGGGCGACTTTTTGCCGATGTTCAAATCGTCCAAAATAGATAGATGTCTAGGTTAAGTATGATAGATGTACAGGCTGTCTAGACTGGTCGAGTGGTCTAAGGCGTTACAAACTTCAGTCTAACGTATTCTCGTTATAAATTCGGACAATGACCGTTTCCACACAGATTTTTCGACGACACGACATTGATACGATATCGTAGATGTCGAAATTACATGGTGTCAAATTAAAAAGCTTCTAGCCTCATCTATTGTCGACCAACAAAGTCCAAACTCAAGGTCTTACACCGACACCGACACATCAGTAATTCCGTATACAGTAAGGTATCATTTCTAAAGGTGCGTATAGACTTTCGCTCTGCTCCGCAACCTAACGTCACTCCGGCAGAGCGATTGATGATCGACCGGGGAGCAACAATGGTTCGACCGGGGAACGCGAGAGGATCTACCATCTTCCGTAACGTTCATGATGGGTGCGTGGGCGGTGCGACTGCGGTTCGATGGTACGAGGCGGTACGAGGGAGGAGCGTGCTCGGTGCGGGTTGGAAGCACGAATATGTGTACGCAGCTTTAGATGATGAAAACGTCATATTTTTCCCCCATATCCATACCACTTGTTCCTTAGGTAGTACGCTACCTAACCTCAACCGACAAAATTAGTACAAGACTCTTGACGTCAGAGTAGTGCTCTCAACGACATTTCGGCGACGAAATTCTGTCGGACGACACCGTTGGTGTTGTGAAATCTGTTCCTTTTGGAAACATGAATTTCGAACCTCTTCACATCGGGACGATAGCGTGTTATTACAAAATCAGGTGTGGTGGGAACATTTATCCTCATAATTTATGAAGGTTTTCAATGTATTTCAATTATTAAAGCATTTCAAGTGTGATAATAATCATTTATTTCATCTTTCTGATCAATCCAGATACAACATTTTTAGTAATGTATATTTGGAATTAAATTTTATAATATTTATATAAGTGTTTGCATAACCTCATTTGAACTATTTTCATCCAAATTAGGAGGGAAAGACAGTTTTTTGTTTATCCTGTTGATTCTCTCCCAATCATGATTTGATATGTTATTGTGGAATGTAATAAAAACTATTTCTGAGATCACAATCAGTAGACTATACCAAATAGTAATACGTATAGTATGAAACGATTTTCATGTTCCAAATTTCAAGCCGATTTCTTGTTAACTCAAGCCGATTACTATCGACTACTGTGTATATTACTGTTAGTACTGTTTGGTGAGAGTGTAGAAGAACGGTACAGGATAAAGCTGCGTAACATATTCGCGCTTCCAACCCGCACCGAGCACGCCTCCCTCGTACCACCATCGAACCACCATCGAACCACAGTCGCTCCGCCACGCACCATCATGAACGTTACGGAAGATGTTAGATCTTCTCGCGTCCCCGTCGAACCACTGTTGCTCGCGGTCGATCATCAATCGCTCTGCCGGTAGTGACGTCGGTTGCGGAGCAGAGCGAAAGTCTGTACGCACCTTTGAGGGACTACTAGCGTCACATAGCTTCACTAAAAAAACTACTAGGACTATCATAAAGACGA
>NW_024091945.1:0-18012 GCF_014356525.2 Nilaparvata lugens | reverse complement strand
AAATTTGACTGAGTGATTTTGTGTTTTGTTGTTTTTTTGTATTTGTTTGGCCTTTCCAATATAAAAAAGAACTCAATTTCGAAGTGAAAAGTATAAATTCAAAGTATTGTGACACTGTAACCTTAGTGTTCGGTTACCCTATAGGGTACTTTAGCACTACCTCCGTAAAACAAATGTTTACGGAGGTAGTGAACTTTGGACCATATACGGCGAGGTGGAACTACCCTTGGTCTCCCCTCAATTCAAATTCAAATTCAAATTCAAATTCAAATTCTTTATTAGCAATTCCATATTCTACATACTGAACATTTAGAGTATGTAGAGAATTTCCCTCTTTCTGATATCAGATGACAATGGTTAAAAATCTGATTTGAAAACATAGGTACCAGGAGAAGATCTTTTTATTTTCACTTGAAATGCCTTGGTAACTTGGTCATTGAAAGCCATACATTAATAATAATAATAATAATATTTATTTATTCTTTTTTACATTGAAGCTCAGATCGGGAGAGAAACACTAAGAATACCTTGTACAATTTCTCTCCCAAATTCAGGTAAAATTGAGGGCGGTTTCCGAGCTCGGGATTTAGCTAAGTCCTAGACTTTAAACAGCTGGAGTCAGAAAATTAGCTTTCCAAAACGGGGCGTTGTCGCAGCTTTTATAACAGTAGTCGTAGTTTTTATTTTCACATTTCCAAAATTGTAAAGTTTTTACTTGACGAAATTAGACATTCCTAAATAATTAAAAAAAGGCTGAAACTTTACACTATTTTCTCTTTATTTTATTTTGGGTTCAATTTTCTAGTTTTTCGAAATTTTATACAAACGTGACCAAGACAATGACTGCGACTACGCCCCGTTTTGGAAAACCAATTTTCTGACAGCTGTTTAAAGTCTAGGACTTAGCTAAATCCTGAGCTCGGAAACCGGCCCTGAAAGTCCGAAATGAGGTTATGTCTTCTGGATTTCCAGAAAAGAAAATAAGGTATTTATAATTATATATAGTTTTTCAAGACGAATGGATAGATAGTTTGATTCAATTTTGAGAACAGGAGTCCTGAATGAGTAATGATGGTTATTCTCAACCACGTTTGTAGAAAAATGAAGCGTAATGAACACAAAATTCATGCCAGAAACTCAACGGAAAGCGAAACATAAATTGCATTCTGTTGGATTCAAGAACGTAGCCGTAGCAGGTTCAAGCATGAAGTAGAAGATTTAGCCAATGAGAACGAAAAGGTGGAGAAGCGCTCGTCTATCAGCCCAGAGATGAACTAAATTCCAATGGAGCCAGTGCCGAGGAATCTCATTTGATTTTCGACGTTGAGATAATGAGCAGAATGTAGCTGGACTGAGGTCCACGTTATAATGGCAGTGTTCGAGGAACATTGGTGCTGCTATCCTTGTCTATCATTCGACAAAACATATAACACTATCTCTTTCTCACTTTGCTGTTTACCAGATCGTCTTTAACAATGTAGAATTGATAATAAACAATGAAAATTCATCATGAAATTATTGAATAGTATAATTTCTTTCTTAATAAAATAATGATTATTTTAAACTAGAATGAACAGTGAATATTACATCAATAAACCTGTATCAGCTACCGTCTATAGAAGGCATTGACAAGACAGAGGGATCGGCAACGTTGTTCTCCTATCTTTCTCCACTGCCATTATAACGTGGACCTCACTATAGTGACTGTAGTGAGGTCCACGTTATAATGGCAGTGTTTGAGAAACATTGGTGTTGCTATCCTTGTCAATCATTCAACAAAGCAGATAGCGCTATCCTTATCTAGCTCTGCAACGTTGCCAGATCGTTCTTCAACAATGCAGGAATATATTTAATCAACAAAATATCCAATCTTCATCATGGGAGAGTATTATTTGATCATAGAAAAATAAATTTCATCGATGGATGAAATATAATTGATTATATTTAACTGGAAAATATTTCCACAAGTACCTGATAGAAACTATAGATCTTATGAAAATACAGCAATAGACTGGCTTCTCCACACATCTGTGTAATCACTTGTCAGCTGATTTATGATGAATAATTCTATAGTCTGATTTTTACTCTAATATTTGCGTATGAAGGAGGCTCCTTTTTTCCTTTTATATTATCCTTGAAATGCAAAATTTCCAAAAACCTTGTATATACGTTGACGTGCAATTAAAAAAGGAACATACCTGTCAAATTTCATGGAAATCTATTACCGCGTTTCGCCGTAAATGCGCAACATATAAACATTTAAACATTCAAACATTCAAACATTCACAAATTCAAACATTCAAACATTTAAACATTCAAACATTTGAACATTAAGAGAAATGCCAAACCGTCGACTTGAATCTCAGACCTCACTTCGCTCGGTCAACAAGAGTGTTTCATCAGATATATAGGTATCTTCTATTGAAGGCAGAGAATTGGCAACGCTGTTCTACACTGCCATTATAACGTGGACCTCGGTAAGTAGCTCGAGGCAAGCGCTGAAATTTGTGATCAAACGGAATGTGCAAAGTGCTTGCGTGAAATGCCGAACACGCTCCCAGATCTGTTGCCAGAGGATTCATTCATTTCAGTCTATATGAGGCAGAGCAGAGCAGAGCCGGCTCCACACGCTTTCAAGGCGTGCAATTCTGCCTGATCAAGCCAATCATGTTGAGCAGAGGCAGGTTGAAAACTCGACTTTCTCTCTCCAACTAATATTCTTGTTGAAAACTCGACTTTTACTCTCCAACTCATATTCTTGTTGAAAACTCGACTTTTACTCTTCAATTCATATTCTTGCTGGTCGAAAACTACCCCATTTCCACCCTCCCTGTTTGTTTCATCTGTGTTCGTTATTATGAAATCTGACTGAACTGGTCTATTGCTTCTGTGAAAAGCTTTGAACCCTGAATGATGAAGTTAACGATATATAAGTTTATTTCAATATTATTGAAACTTTCGGATTGTTTAGTGTTATTTCCGGCTCTTATCAACCCTTCGAAATTCAAAATTCATGAGTCATATCTCGAATACGTATTCTCTGAGAGTTAATCTTTGGTGAAAACAGAATTTAAACTTAACCTCACTTGGACTATTTGTGCCAAAATCAAGGAATTGAAGAAGTTTTGGGCAATTGCCTGTTTCTCTTCCCAAATATCGTGTTTGTGACTGTTCTAATAAATAAATAAATATTTGAACTCAATTATGAAAACTATAAGAAATGTATTTTCTTGACAAATAAAATATAACTGGTCATCTAAAACAAGAATGAACAGTTAATATCACATGATATAAATGGTATCAGCTATCCTCTATCATGGAGAGTAGAGAAAAGGCAGAGATTCATCAACACTGTTTTCCACTTCCCCTTTGCCATTATAACGATGACCTCACTCTAGCAGACTTAAAAACTAACAATCCTTGTAGTGAGCATTGGAGTGAGCTGTACTCTTCATGTACAAACTGGAAAAAGTGAGAGAAAACAGTGCTTGAAAAGCTGAAGTCGAGAAATAAATTGAATTTCAAACCTTCCTCATTGAATAGAGTGGGGAAACTTGGAGTTCTGCCCTAGTAGTTCAATTATGTTAGGAGGAGCTCATTTTGAAAATGTGAATACAGTATTTGTATTTGCATTTTGCATGACTGGTATATGGAACGTAATGTTTGCATTGAAAATTCAGTATTCCATTCCAATGAATGAAAACATGCTTTATGCTTCCTCACTCGTATTTCTTCTTCTCAGAATTTTTTTTGAAACATTGCATTAAAAACTTCATGGTTTGCAGCGATTCATCTACAGAGATGACGGCTGTTGGCTTTGAACTGGAGAGAATGATTTCAATATAATATATGATTATCGTCTTATATATAACTAGCCGTCAGGCTCGCTTCGCTCGCCATATCCGTCTAGCCAGGGGGCTCCGCCCCTGGACCCCCGACTGGATCGTCCAAGAATGAGATCAGCAGGCTCGCTTCGCTCGCCTGCATTTTTCATTTGAGCATTTTTATCATATGTTAGAACAATCCAGTCGGGGGTCCAGACTAAACGTCTGGCTAAACGGATATGGCGAGCGAAGCGAGCTGACGGTTAGTAATATAATATTCCCAGGATTGAAGTAGCAGTGCCCAATCAATTTTTCCGCGATAAATGCATTTAAATCTTCAACTTGGTGCCAACCTAACAAAGTCAACTCAACTTAATGCCAACCTGACAAAATCATTAATTTAGTTGCCAGTTAACAACTGTTTCTAAGAGGTACTCTATCTAGATTATAGTTCTATAGTAACATATGATATGGAAATTTCAATTATAATTAAGAGATTGGGAGAAGAAGAATATACATGCTAAAAGACGAATTTTAAACCCTTAAAAACAACCCTTAGAGTTAAAATATTGCCAAAAGATTTCTTAGTGCGCCTCTAAAGGGCCAACTGAACATACCTACCAAATTTGAACGTTTTTGGTCCGGTAGATTTTTAGTTATGCGAGTGAGTGAGTGAGTGAGTGAGTGAGTGAGTGAGTGAGTGCCATTTCGCTTTTATATATACAGATTAGATGTTGATGAATTTTCCTATGTTCTCTAAATTTCAAAAATCTCCATGATCGTTCAGGATGAAACTATGGGAGTTTAGTGAGTGAGCATTATTTCAGGAACACGACAAAAATTGGTCAGAAAATTGGCTTTCCAAAACGGGGCGTAGTCGCAGTTTTCATGATAATATTTATTTTTCCATTTCTATAATTATTGGAAACGATTTACCTTGACGAAATTAATCATTCCTAAATAATTCAAAATAGCTGAAACTTTAGATATTCATGAGTTAGATTTGAATTCATTCAACTCAGGAGCTCGGTGAGAGAGATAGTGTTTCCCACGAAATTTCATTACCGAAGTATTATTTGTCTGTTAAGTCTGCAAGTGATAGCGGATGCTTGGGGGGGGGGGGGTTGAAAGTTGTTTGAGGTGTTGAGGACCCCAATGATATTTGTGAAGGGGGGAAGGTGAAGGGTAGACTGCGAATGAAGTGAAGTTGGCAACGATGTATGCAGTGCACGTAGCTGTGTGCTCTAGTTCGATAGAACGACGAGCGACGTGCGTCGGACGTGTCTCGTCTCGTCTCACCCTTTTCGGGGCACCCCACACCCGCGTTACCCTTTTTGGGGCACCCCATACCCACGTCACCCTTTTTGGGACACCCCAAACCCCCACAGTTTGTTCAAGGAAGGGATTAACATGCGAAATCCGATGTGGAACGGATCTCTCCAGTTAAAAGGCAGAGTTTGCTCAGGTCAGATAAACGTGGTTTTCGGATTCAGACCTGACTCTCAAGTGCCGTTCAGTTTTCATTCAGTTTTCCTACGACAACTCAAGGATCACTCTCCCTTCTACTACAGTGAGGTCCACGTTATAATGGCAGTGTTTGATGAATATTGGTGTTGCTATCCTTGTCTATCATTCGACAAAGCAGAGCGCTATCCTTTTCTAGCTCCGCAACGTTGCCAAAGATAGAATCAATTGGCAAAATATTTAATCTCAATTATGAAAATTCATAAAAAATCAATGAACATTTTAGAATATATGGAACGTTATAATGGCAGTATTTGACTGGAAATGGTGTTGCTATCCCTGTCTAACATTTGACAAAGCAGATAGCGCTATCATTATCAAGTCCCAATGTTGTCAAACCGTTTTTAAGAATTTTAGATATACAATGAATGAAATGAACAAGATATTTAATCTCAATTATGTGAACTTATATATTGATCAATGAAAACTACATTTCAAGACGAATAAAATATATGGAACGTTATAATGGCAGTATTTGACTGGAAATGGTGTTGCTATCCCGTCTATCATTCGACAAAGCAGATAGCGCTATCCTTATCAAGCTCTCAATGTTGCCAAACCGTTTTAAAGAATTTTAGATATACAATGAATGAAATGAACAAGATATTTAATCTCAATTATGTAAACTTATATATTGACCAATGAAAAGTACATTTCAAGACGAATAAAATATATGGAACGTTATAATGGCAGTATTTGACTGGAAATGGTGTTGCTATCCCTGTCTAACATTCGACAAAGCAGATAGCGCTATCCTTATCAAGCTCTGCAACGTTGCCAAACCGGCTTTTAACAGTGTTGAGATACAATCAATTCTCAATTATGAAAATCTTTGAATCTTATTATACTACAGATGGAAATCACTAAGATATTGGAATTAATTATAGTAATTAATAGAAGTCATAGTAGTCATAGAATTAATAGTTATTATTAAACGAAAATCGAAATTAAATGCTGTAATTCACCCCGAAGACTTCTGCAACTGCAAATATTGACAACAGAATAAACAGCTGGATGGAAATTCGATAAGCGCTGTCCAGAGATTGTCAGTTTGGTGTGAAGGTGAGCATTCCTGACCGCCAATTAGGAGGTACTGGTTCGATTCCCGGGCTGTCAAGCAATTTTTGAATAGTAGCGCTCATCGAATTTCCATCTAGTGTTGTCAATATTTGCAGTTGCAGAAGTCTTCGGGGTGAATTACAGCATTTAATTTGGATTTTGGTTTAATAATAATAATTATGTTATTATATTATTAATAATATTGAAAACTTCATTTTTTTGACGGATAAAATGTAAATTAATTATTTTAAACACGTATTGACAAATTTGTTTTGGGCTATAGTTGATTCCACGTTATAATGACAGTATTTGATTCATTGGTGTTATCCTTGTATATCATTTCACAAAGCATTTATAATGATATAAATAACTAGTATTTTATTTTAAGTTTTTTTTCTTTTTTTTGAATGGATTAGGGTAGAGTATACAATTCATTCAGAGTATAAAATTCACTGTAGAGGTAGAACAGGATTGTGTATTTGAATTTTCTAGATTTTAAGAATAGATCATAGCACTGGTTTTCACAAGTTTTCTATTTTCAGAAAACCAACCCATACTGATGTTATCATTCCTCTTCATTCTTGTCATCCTATTTCTCACAAACTTGCTGCTTTCAATAGCATGGTCTATGGAGCACTAACAATACCTAGGAGCAATCATGATTTTGATATTGAAATCACTAAAATTAAACAGATAGCTGTCACAAATGGGTATGAAGGAAGTATGGTGGACAGATTATTGAGTGAAATTGATAGACAAATTTCAATCAATTCTAGCTTTGTAGGCTCAAACTGTGAGGAGAAGGCTTGGATAACAATCCCATATTTAGGCCTTGTATCTGATAAGATAGGTAGGGAATTGAAGAGGAATGGATTTCATGTTGCTTTCAAGACCAAACCGATTTTAAATAGTCCATTTAGCTGGAGTGAAGACAAAATTGATATTGGGATAAAAGCGGGGTGTACAAACTTAATGTGATGATTGTAATGCTTGTTACGTGGGTCAGACTGGTAGAAGTTTCAAAAGTAGAATCAAAGAACACATTAGAGATTGGAATAAACAAAATGGGGAATCTAACTTTGCAGAACATTTGATAACAAATAATCACAAGTTCACAGTTAAGGAGAATGTTGAGTTTCTGCATGTTAATAACAAAGGCAGATCTTTGAATATTCTAGAGGCTTTAGAAATAACAAGAGTAATTAAGGAAAATCCCCAGTATAGTTTAAATGACCAGATTCATTTCAACCAGTACAACACTACGAATTTAGTTTTATCATAAACATGTAAGCATACATTAGTCAATAGTTTTTCCATTTACATATTTGTTTTATTATCTTTCACATTTGTTTTCTTGGTTCTTATTTTGTACTAAAAGTAAATTTTATTATCATGGCGATTCTGTTGCTTAAGCCGCCATTTTGTGACACCGTTGAGGGGAGGAGACTGTCTAGCTAGGCCAATGGCAGGCGTTCATGCCCTCGACCAATAGCAGTACTCGCCTACTAGTATAAATTCTGCTGCTCTTGTATTTAGTTTTAGTTTATCAGAGATTGACAATGGTGTAATAACCAAAACCGGTCTTTCTAATTATCAATAAATCAGTGGTTTTTTGACAATTTTTTAGTCTTTTTCATTCAATATTTTATTTTAAGATTCAGCATGTAATTCTGTAGTTTGTTTATTTTCTGTATAAGTTGTTTTTTCTTCTTCTATATTATTTTGTGTGGAGTGCGGTTTTGGGCAGTGTGCCTGTCGCATCCACACTGATTCACTACATTCACTACAATGTATCTTTTTTCCAATAAATTAAAATTGAAATTGGAACCAGATAGCGCTATTGCAACGTTGCCAAACGTTTTTAACAATGTAGAGGAATATAATCAATTATCAAAAATTAAATCTCAATTATGAAAATTATTGATCAATTCAGTATTGAAAAATTTATTTTCTCAAATAATATGACTGTTTATTTTGAACAAGAATGAACAGTTGATATTAAATCAGATATACCGCCATCAGCTATCTTCCATAGAAGGTAGTGGCAAGGCAGAGTATCGGCAACACTGTTCTCCTATCTTTCTCCACTGCCATGGACCTCACTATACCTACTAATTTATCAATGGTATTGCTATCTTTGTCTGTCATTCAACAAGGCGGATAGCGCTATCTCTTTCTCGCTTTGTTTTGTTACCAGATCGTCTTTCAACAATGTAGAATTCAAATCAGTTAGAGGAATATTTCAACTTAGTAATGAAAAGTCATCATGAAGTCTTTGAAAAAAACTATTTCTTGCTTAATGAAATATAAATGATTATTTTAAGCAAGAATGAACAGTTAATATTAAAAATAAGATATACCGGTCTCAGCTATCCTCTATAGAAGTCAGTGGCAAGGCAGAGATTCGGCAACGCTGCTCTGCCATCTTTCTCCACTGCCGTTATAACGCGGACCTCACTTCACCTACAGCGGCCCATATTTCACAAGGGCCTCAGCACTTGAGCTGCCGCCTTTTCTCGGATTAATAGTTCGCCTCGTCAGCGAATTTCATAATCGGCCAATCATCTGCCGCTTTTTCCAGTCTGCCTAATTGAATCTTGAAACTTTTAATGGGTTGTTCGGCAAGGAAGCGGTGGAAGATTTCGAAAATGTGTTATTTGTTTGAAAGCTTCGAGCCTAAAGTTTGAAAGTAAATGTGGGGGTAGAGGAAGATGTCTCTTTGGATAACAAATTTCAAAATTCTGGTTTTCTTCCTTTCATATAACGTGAGGTCCACGTTATAATGGCAGTTTTTGAGGAACATTGGTGTTGCTATCCTTGTCTATCATTCACCAAAGCGAATAGCGCTATCTCTTTCTCGCTTTGCTCTGTTGCCAGATCGTCTTTTAACAATGTAGAATTGATAATCAATCATAATTATGAAAATTCATCATGAAGTAATATAATTTCTTGCTTAATAAAATATAATTGATTATTTTAAACTAGAATGGAGAGTTAATATTACATCAATAAACCTGTATCAGCTACCGTCTATAGAAGGCATTGACAAGACAGAAGATCGGCAACGTTTCTAACGTATCTTCCATCACTGTCATTATAAGGTGGACCTTACTCTAGCTTTGAATTTCACTGGAAGAATACCAAAGAATCCTGTTTGAAATATCTTATTTTTCTAAGAAATTTAACAATTTCTTAGAAGCTGGAGCTCGAAAGAAAATGTAGGGTTGAGGGAGATATCTCTATTGATAACGAATTTCAAAAAAATTGTTCTCTTCCTTCCATTTAGCTTTGAATTTCACCCGAAGAGCTCCAAAGAATAATGTTTGAATCTCTCATTTTTTTGAACAAATGTAACAATTTCTTAGGAGCTTGAGTTTGGAAGTAAATGTGGGGTTAGAGGGAGATGTCTCTATTGATAACGAATTTCAAAATGTTTTTTATCTTCCTTCCATACAGCTTTGAATTTCACTCAAAGAGTTCCAAGGAGTCCTGTTTAAAATCTCTCATGTTTAAAACAAATGTAAGAATTTCCAAGATTCCTGAAATGTGTTATCTGTTTGAAAGCTTCGGAGCTTGAAGCTTGAAAATAAATGTGGAGAAAGAAGAAGATGTATCTAAAGCTGTCTCTAAAGATGTCTCTAAAGCTGCGTTTACACCAAAGTTATTAACAAAATGTTAATGACTTAATGCTTATAGATTCTATTAGATTGAACATAACTTATCATACACATGATGAACGTATGTGTTTGTAAAGTTCCGTTGAATCTGATAGAATCTATAAGGATTCAGTTATTAACATTCTGTTAATAACTTTGGTGTAAACGCAGCTCAACGATTTTCAAAATTTCTGTTATCTTCCATAAAGCTTCGAATCTCATTCAAAGATTCCTACAAAATCTGTATGAAACTCTCTTATTTTTCGAACAAATTTATCAATCTCTTAGTTTTGACGTCTCATTACTCTATTCATTCATGTTTTGTTATGATATGATTTCCTCTATGCATCCATCTATTTTTACTTTCCTTGCCCTATTACCATAGGTAAGGAAAGTATTGCTTTCCGAAAAAATTTAGGGTACCCCAATTTCTAAATTTCTATACGTTTCAAGGTCCCCTGAGTCCAAAAAACTGGTTTTGGGTATTGGTCTGTATGTGTGTGTGTGTGTGTGTGTGTGTGTGGTGTGTGTGTGTGTGTTGGTGTGTGTGTGTGTGGGTGTGTGTGTGTGTGTGTGTGTGTGTGTGTGTGGTGTGTGTGTGTGTGTGTGTGTGTGTGTGTGGTGTGTGTGTGTGTGTGTGTGGTGTGTGTGTGTGTGTGTGTGTGTGTGTGTGTGTGGTGTGTGTGTGTGTGTGTGTGTGTGTGTGGTGTGTGTGTGTGGTGTGTATGTGTGTGTGTGTGTGTGTGTGTATTAGTGTATGTGCGTCTGTGTACACGATGTCTCATCTCCCAATTAACGGAATGACTTGAAATTTGGAACTTAAGGTCCTTTCACTATAAGGATCCGACACGAACAATTTCAATCAAATGCAATTCAGATGGCGGCTAGAATGGCGAAAATGTTGTCAAAAACAGGGTTTTTCGTGATTTTCTCGGAAACGGCTCCAACGATTTTGATCAAATTCATACTTAAAATAGTCATCGATAAGCTCTAGCAACTGCCACAAGTCTCATATCTGTAAAAATTTCAGGAGCTCCACCCCATCAATGCAGATAGATTCCCAATTATCAGGCTTCAGATACAATTGAAACAAAGAAAATCAAGTGGAGTAGATTGAGCATGAAAATCTCTACAATTAATGTTCGGTAAAATTTTCACCTAAAATTGAAAATAAGCTTTAAATTCGAAAAATGTGATTATTCAATTGCAAATTATTGTTGATTCCATTAAATCATTCACTATGAATAGATAGCAGACCTCATGTGTGTGTCCAGCGTTATTGCCCTGTCACCAGCTGGCTCAAATCTTTGAATAGTAGACTTGAGATGCGCGGGAACACTAGCGTCAGGTGATCAATTTTCATAACGGCAAGGAAAGTTGTGTGAGTGCGTCACACCAGATTTTTCAATTTATAGTTCATCTTTTTACAAATTTTCTCTATGATAATGATATGTTGCAAGCCTTATCTCGTTATGAGAGAACAAGAAGTGACTATAGGGAAGTCCAAGTTATAATGGCAGTGGAGAAAGATAGGAGAAAAACGTTGCCGATCCTCTGTCTTGTCAATGCCTTCTATAGACAGTAGCTGATACAGGTTTATTGATGTAATATTGACAGTTCATTGTCATTCAAAATAATCAATTATATTTTATTAAGCAAGAAATTATATTTTTCAATAATTTTATAATGAATCCACATAATCAAGATGGAATATTTTGTTGATTAATAATTAATTCTACATTGTTAAAAGACGATCTGGTAACAGAACAAAGCAAGAAAGAGATAGCGTTATCCGCTTTGTCGAATGATAGACAAGGATAGCAATACCATTGCTAACCAAACATTGTCATTTTAACGTGGACCTCACTATAGTTTTCTCTCTTTCTAGGAGAGAGCTACGTCTTGAAACTCTTGCTAATAGGAGAGTCCACTGGAAAGTAACTCATACACATTGTCTCTTTGTCACGCCGTCTCCTTTGAGCACAACTTAAACCCCTGGAGGGAAACCTGACAACGCTGAGGAGAGGAGGCTGAAGGGCTGGAGAACCCCTTTGAAGATTCCTCGGCAAATTGGGGTTAATTGAGTTCAGATATCTGGACACAATGTGCTGCTCTGGAATGTCTTCTGGGCCATCTTACAAAACTAGAATCAAGTTTCCTCTCTCATTAACTTTGCATTTGAAGAATCACATTTTCTCGAATTTTGAGCTTCACTTGAAAATTTTACTGGACATAATTTGTAGAGATTTCCATGTTCAATCTTTTCCATTTGAAATTTTTCGTTTAAATTGTATCTGGAGTCTGATAATTTGGATGCCAAGCTTAGATGGAAGGAGCATGTGAAGAAGAAAAGAGAACAACTTGGCATAAAATTCAAGAAAATGTACTGGCTTCTTGGGAGGACATCAAAGTTGTCAAATTATAACAAATTGCTTCTCTACAAGCAGATTCTCAAGCCGGTGTGGACCTACGGAATACAACTCTGGGGCTGCACCCGACCATCCAATATCGACATCATCCAGCGCTTCCAGAACAAAGTACTCAGAAGTTGTGTAGACGCTCCTTGGTACATCAGGAACTCTGATCTCCACCGCGACCTGGGAGTGGCGACAGTCATCAGTGAAATCCAAAGATTTGCAGAAAAACATGAGAAAAGACTTCATCAACATGTGAACGTGGAAGCAATCCAGCTGCTCAACGTGCATGGAGTAAGAAGACTGCAACGCAGAAAGCCACACGAATTAGTTTAGTGCTAAAGTGTTCAATTGGAAGTGCAAAGGCAGAATACTGTATCCTTTTATGCTAAAAATAATCTTTATTTAATCCTTGACCAATATAGAAGGCTTAACCAATGGGTTTTACCTTCACAAACAATATTCTTATCAATTTATGTCAAAATAGAATAGCTCATTAGTCTTTAACTAGGTGCTATAAAAATCAAGAAAAAAAATTGTATCTGAAGCCTGATAATTTGGGAATCTAAAAAAAAACTTTGCATAGATGGGGCGGAGCTACTGACATTTTTACAGATATGGGACTTGTGGCTGTTGATAGAGCTTATCAATGAATACCACATTTTCTCGAATTTTGAGCTTCACTGGGAAATTTTACTAGACATTATTTGTAGAGATTTCCATGTATAATCTTTTCCATTTGAAATTTTTCGTTTAAATTGTATCAGGAGTCTGATAATTTGGAAATCTAAGAACAAGCTTTGCATAGATGGGGCGGAGCTACTGAAATTTTTACAGATATGGGACTTGTGACTGTGAATAGAGCTTATCAATGAATATTTAGGTTTTTTTTAGTTTATCAGAGATTGACAATGGTGTAATAATCGGAACCAGTCATTCTAAGTATCAAAAAATCTGTGGTTTTTTGACAAATTCTTAGTTTTTTTCATTCAATAAGAATATTCAGGTATAAATTTGATCTAAATCGTTGGGAGCCGTTTTTGAAAAAATCGCGAAAAACCCTTTGCCATTTTAGGTGCCGTCTTGGATTGGATTAGATTGAAATTTAAAGTCATTCAGTTAATTGGGAGATGAGATATCGTCTACACTCATACACACACATACCCAATACCCAAAATTACAGATATGGGACTTGTAGATTTGATACAGCTTATCAATGAATATTTAGGTATAAATTTGATCTAAATAATTGGAGCCGATTTTGAGAAAATCGCGCAAAACCCTGTTTTGACATTATTGTTGCCAGTTTAGGTGCCATCTTGAATTAGATTAGATCGAAATTTAAAGTCATTCAGTTAACTGGGAGATGTGAATTCATCTACATTCATACACACACACATACCCAATACCCTAAAACCACTTTTTTGGACTCAGGGGACCTTGAAACGTATAGATATTTAGAAATTGGGGTTCTTTAATTTTTTCGGAAAGCAATACTTTCCTTACCTATGGCAATTGTGCAAGGAAAGTGAAAATGAATCCGTCAAGACAATGTGAAAAGAGAATGATGTTACAAGAAACAGTACACTTTCAATATGAAATCACTAAGTTATATAATATTAATAGAAATAAAATTAAAACTTCCAGAATTGTTGACCGAGCGAAGTGAGGTCTAAGATTCAAGTCGACGGTTTGGCATTTCTCTTAATGTTTGAATGTTTAAATGTTTATATGTTGCGCATTTACGGCGAAACGCGGTAATAGATTTCCATGAAATTTGACAGGTATGATCCTTTTTTAATTGCGCGTCGACGTATATACAAGGTTTTTGGAAATTTTGCATTTCAAGGATAATAAGGAAGGAAAAAGGAGCCTCCTTCATACGCCAATATTAGAGTAAAAATCAGACTATAGAATTATTCATCATAAATCAGCTGACAAGTGATTACACAGATGTGTGGAGAAGCCAGTCTATTGCTGTATTTTCATAAGGTCTATAGTTTCAATCAGGTACTTGTGGAAATATTTTCCATTTAATCAATTATATTTCATCCGTCGAGAAAACTATATTTTTCAATGATTGAATAATACTTCTCCATGATTAAGATTGAATATGTTATTGATTAATCATCTTCCTACATTGTTGAAGAACGATCTGGCAACGTTGCAAAGCTAGATAAAGAAAGCGCTATCTGCTTTGTTGAATGATAGACAAGGATAGCAACACCAATGTTACTCAAACACTGCCATTATAATTTGGATCTCACTATAGTGAGGCCCACATTAAAATGGTTTGGAGAAGAAAGAAGGAGAACAACGTTGCCGATCCCTCTGTCTTGTCAATGTCTTCTATAGACGGTAGCTGATACAGGTTTATTGATGTAATATTAACTGTTCATTCTAGTTTAAAATAATCAATTAATTTTATTAAGAAAGAAATTAATTATTCAATAATTTCATGATGAATTTTCATTGTTTAATTATCAATTCTACATTGTTAAAAGACGATCTGGCAACACAGCAAAGCGGGAAAGAGATAGTGTTATCTGTTTTGTTGAATGATAGACAAGGATAGCAGCACCAATGCTCCTCGAACACTGCCGTGGACCTCAGTCCAGCTACATTCTGCTCATTATCTGAACGTAGAAAATCAAATGAGATTCCTCGGCACTGGCTCCATTGGAATTTAGTTCATCTCTGGGCTGATAGACGAGCGCTTCTCCACCTTTTCGTTCTCATTGGCTAAATCTTCTACTTCATGCTTGAACCTGCTACGGCTACGTTCTTGAATACTACAGAATGCAATTTATGTTTCGCTTCCCGTTGAGTTTTGCTGGCCTGAATTTTGTGCTCATTACACTTCATTCTTCTACAAACGTGGTTGAGAATAACCTTCATTACTCATTCAGAACTCTAGTTCTCAAAATTGAATCAAACTATCTATCCATTCGACTTGATAAACTACATAAACAGGGTGTCCCACCAAGGTTGAAACAGCTGTTGACCATAGATTCTATCCGACATTTCTGACAAGAAATGTTCAGTAAACTTTTTTCCTATCGACCTCAGTTTTCGAGATATATAGATTTTCGATATTTTTGAAAAACGTTAATAACTATAAAAACTATCAGTCAAAAACTAATTCCAAGGACATGGTTGGAAAGAGGAAGCAATTTCCAATAAGATTCATATGATTTGTTCCTTTGTTTGACATTTTTGAACTTTTTATGAGTGTTCAAAGTTGAAAAAAGTACATTCGTCGAGTTCAAAGCAAATTTTAAACAGTTTGAACACTCATAAAAAGTTCAAAAACGTTAAACAAAGGAACGAATTATATGGATCTTATGGAAATTGCTTCCTTTTTCCAACCATTTCCTTGGACAGATTTAGATTTTAACCAATAGTTTCCTAGTTAATAGCGTTTTTCAAAAATATCGAAAAATCTTTAATATATTATAATATGGAACGTTATAATGGCAGTATTTGACTAGAAATGTTGTTGCTATCCTTGTCTATCAGTCGTCAGATAAAGGTGCGTACAGACTGTCGCTCTGCTCCGCAACCGAACGTCACTCCAGCAGAGCGATTGATGATCGACCGGCGAGCAACAGTGGTTCGACCGGGGAACGCGAGAAGATCTAACATCTTCCGTAACGTTCATGATGGGTGCGTGGGCGGTGCGACTGTGGTTCGATGGCGGTACGAGGGAGGAGCGTGCTCGGTGCGGGTTGGAAGCGCGAGTATGTGTACGCAGCTTTAGATAGCGCTATCCTTATCAAGCTCTGCAACGCTGCCAAACCGTTTTTAAGAATGTAAATATACAATCAATTCTCAATTATGAAGATCTATGAATCTTATTGTACCTACAGATGGAAATTACTGATATATTGCAATTATTCAAATGCTAATAAATTAATATTTATTATTAGACGAAAATCTAAATTGTAGCTGTAATCCACCCCGAAGACTTCTGCAACTGCAAATATTGACAACAGTGTAAACAGCTAGATGGAAATTCGATAAGCGCTGTCCAGAGGTTGTCAGTTTGGTGTGAAGGTGAGCATTCCTGACCGCCAATTAGGAGGTACTGGGTTCGATTCCCGGGCTGTCAAGCAATTTTTGAATAGTAGCGCTCATCGAATTTCCATTTAGCTGTTCACTTTGTTGTCAATATTGCAGTTGCAGAAGTCTTCGGGGTGAATTACATCATTTAATTGGATTTTAGTTTAATAATATATCTTATATTATTATTATTAATGATTGAATAATACATTTTCTCAACGAATAAAATGTAATTCATTATTTTAAACAGGTATTAACAAATTCGTTTTGGGCTGTAGTTGATTCCACGTTATAATGACAGTATTTTATTCATTGATGTTGCTATCCTTGTCTATCATTCCGCAAAGCAGATAGCGCTATTGCTACGTTGCCAAATGTTTTTAAAAAGTAGAGAAATATAACCAATTAGCAAAAATTTAAGCTCAGTTATGAAAATTGATTAATTCAGTATTGAAAAATGCATTTTCTGGCGATGTATAATTGATTATTTTGAACAAGAATGAACAGATAATAATTATTACATCAAATATACTGTATCAGCTATCTTCTATCATGCTGTCCAGCTATCACAATTATGAGAATTGTAAATTAATCATTGAGAAATACATTCTCAATATCATATAATTGATTATTTTAAACAAGAATGAACAGTTAATAATTATTACATTAAATATACCTGTATCAGCTATCTTCTATCATGCTGTCCAGCTATCACAATTATGAGAATTTGTAAATTAATCATTGAGAAATACATTCTCAATATCAATATAATTGATTATTTTAAACAAGAATGAACAGTTAATAATTATTACATCAAATATACCTGTATCAGCTATCTTCTATCATGCTGTCCAGCTATCACAATTATGAGAATTTGTAAATTAATGATTGAGAAATACATTCTCAATATTAATATAATTGATTATCTTAAACAAGAATGAACAGTTGATAATTATTACATCAAATATACCTGTATCAGCTATCTTCTATCATGCTGTCCAGCTATCACAATTATGAGAATTTGTAAATTAATCATTGAGAAATAAATTCTCAATATCAATATAATTGATTACTTTAAACAAGAATGAACAGTTGATATTACATCAGATATACCACCATCAGCTATCTTCCATAGAAGGTAGTGGCAAGGCAGAGTATCGGCAACACTGTTCTCCTATCTTCCACCACTGCCATGGACCTCACTATACCTACAGTGATACTAATTTATCAATGGTATTGCTATCTTTGTCTATCATCCAACAAAGCGGATAGCGCTATCTCTTTCTCGCTTTGTTTTGTTACCAGATCGTCTTTCAACAATGTAGAAACATAATCAATTAACAAAATTTTTCATCTTAGTTATGAAAAGTCATCATGAAGTCATTGAAAAAAATTATTTCTTGCTTAATGAAATATAATTGATTATTTTAAGCAAGAATGAACAGTAATATTAAAAATCAGATATACGGTCTC